>NW_027493287.1:0-175000 GCF_021521415.1 Bidens hawaiensis | reverse complement strand
TATTGTTCCATACTACCAAGATCTAGCTAAGAATTCTCCATATTATATGATAGATTAAAGAAGAATCCTAAGCAGTAGGGTGAAAATCATACAAAGGCAGTAATAAAAATAAAACAAAAGATTTCTAATCTCCCAGGCTTAAACATTGCTAATCCAAATTAGAATAAGATAATAGAGACAAATGCTTCGGATATAGGTTCTGGAGGAATACTAAAGCAAATTTCTCCTCAGACTAAACAAGAATATCTTGTTAGATTTTGTTTAGGAAAATGGTCTGATAGCCAAAAAAAATTATGCTACTATAGCTAAAGAAACTTTGGCAATTTTAAAATGTGTTTTAAAATTTCAAGATGACTTATATAATCAATAGTTTATAATAAAAACTGATTGTCAAGCGACTCGATTCTTGTTTAAAAAGGATTTTAAACATGATATTTCTAAACAAAAATTTTTCGGGTAATCACAGTTAGCCCCATTTGACTTTGAAATTCTATACAAAAAAAACCTGATAGTCTTCATGATTTTCTTTTAAGGGAATACATAAATGAGGAGAAAAATCAAAAGTCCTTTAAAAATCCAATTCAATTTTATACCACAAGATATAAACCTACATAATTCAATTATATGAGACCAAATTACTAGAATCCATAATATACAACATGATTTCACCATTTATTCATATAATAGATAAAATTCATAAGACTTTATTATAATATTTTACATGATTTTATACAAAGATAAAAATCCTAATAGAAAAATAGAATAATATCTTCGGCCTAATTTTATGTTTTCAGGAATGATTCCTTGAGGAAGTGGCTCTCCTAATAGAGGACGGAACAGAAGTCTTATTAGTAGGCAGGTTATAGTCCTAGCTCAAATGGGTGAAAGAAGGCTTATATCTTCAGATATTGCTTCTAGATCAAGTGTTGTTCATACCAACACGAATGATACAAAAAAGTCATGGCCATGATAAAGACACAAAAAGAAGAAGCTTCAAAAGCTCCTACTTATGCGGTATGCAGCCCGAGACAACGATGAAGAATATTCTTGGTTCATAACTGAGAGGCAAAAGAAAATAATTCTTTTAAATCAAGAGGATGTCGACTTCTTCGATGATCCATGGGTTCTTATGCAAAAATATATTGAGCAAGCTTCATATGAGGCATCGTCTTATAACACGCGACAACGTTATGAAAATATTTTGCAGCTTACTAAAACAACAGAAATAAGACATTTCTATATAGGAGAAAGAGAGAAAAATATGTATAATTTTAGCAAAGTTTTTATAAGCAATTATACCGCCACAAAATGGGAATTAAGCACATTAAAGGAAAGGGAATTCATATATCCCGAGATAGGTGGCAGGAAAATTTATAAATATAATTACCGGGATTATATCCAAGGGTTTGAAAATGTTATTTTTATGAAAATCCTAAAGGAAAACATTCATGGTTCATAAAGAATAATGATAATATCTTTAAACAAGGTATACCTTGTTGGTTTCAAAAATGGTTCTTTTTATATTGACCAACAGTTCAAATTCTTCCCAAACCATTTAAAGGATTATATCTAGAATGAGTTAAAGTATCTCCCAATCTTATGGAAGCAAAAAATAATAATTTTTGGTTTAAGGGAATATCTTCAATGTAATTTTTCATAGAATTTTTTATTCCGTGAATTTGGAAATGGAAACCAACCACGGGGTATACCCTAAGAGACAATTTCCCATGTTGTACAAAGTTTTGGACAAAGATGATCTAGATATATGTGTCCACCAAACAAATTGAAGGCGAAGACACAGTGAATTCAATCACTTCAAGAATAGAATATTATAAAACCCAACTAACAAAGAAACTACAAAAAGAGCTAACTAGTCCATTCGAACATATTTCAAAAATGCTTATAGAAGGCAAGAAAGAAGTTTCAAAGTCCGAGATTATTAAGTCTTATATAAAAGAAATCTCAATTATCGTCTTTTGGTCAATGTCGATCCCAACTAACTAATTGGATACTGACGGTCCCAACTTTTAAGGTATTTGTTCCTAAGGGTATGGGACTAACAGAATTCTAACGTCGTTAGTTGCAGGGCGCCGGAAAACACACATTTTCCCGAAACTCAACAATTTTGTCCCAAACATCATGGTAACTTTATATTGTACCTTTAGGAAAATTTTTCTAGTAAAAGCCCCAATTATTGAGGTCACTGGAACTCTAAAACCATCGTTGGAATCAGTTGATGGTGCTTAAGTGATGGTTGTTGATTGGCGATGAGTCAAATGATGGCGGTGGCGGTGTTCAGGTGGTGTCTCTCGGCAAAAAATTGACTTTATTGGTCAAAAACGTTTTTTCGGCGATCTGAAACTAACGGCGTTAGGATTCTGTTAGCCGAGGACCATTAGGAAAAAATACATTAATAGTTGGGACCGTCAATAACCAATTTGTTAGCTGGGATAGGTAATGACCAAAAGGCAATAGTTGAGACCAATAAAACCAATTTTCCTAAAAGAAATGAAGAAGGAATTAAAGAAACATTTTTCTACAAAAAGTTCCTCAAAGGCTATGTGTATTCCGTCTAATAGTCAAGGAGATAATAATGAGTTCTCATGTTTAGTATAAAAGGCCCAAGATCCAAAATACAGAGGATATCACATGCCTAGATGCAGACTTGGACAAATATTTAGAAAACTCCAAGAAGAATTCGTAGATCAACCATGAGAATCTTCCCAAAACAATCCTGACAAGGAAAAAGAAAAGAATCAAAAGTGACAAAGCACTTTCCCTACTCATAATGGGAATCTTTGCGAAAGTTAATAATGCATCTTCGTAATGGGTATCTCTGACAAAGCCCATGAGGCAGACTTTGGATGTCAATATAAATAGCTAGGCTTCTCTCATAAGTAATCTTTAGCCTTTATGTAATATTTTAATTTTCCAATTTATTTTTATGTATTTTTTTTATTTCCAGTGTGCTTTTTCTATAAAAAGGGTTTTAGTTTTTAGTTGGAGACATGCTAATTCTTAGCATCTCCTTTCTTTCTGGAGTACTTGTAAAATATTCATTATATTAATAAAAACTTCAAGCTTTGGAGTCCTGCTGGTGTATCTTTATCGTTCTTGTACAATTAAGAAGTTTTGATTATGTTATATTTTATTATAAGTTTATAAATATCATGATGGGCTGGCATAAAACACCCCTTTAATAAATTATTATGATATTTCTTAAGTAATAATTAAGTAAATGTTAAAGCAATTTACTGGCTAGGTTAAAATTATAAACTGGCAGTTAATATGTAAGGAAACTTTATCCATATGTTTAATTTGTTATTAGGATGTATGTTATTTTTTACAAACTATCTTGACGGTTTATTATCTTATAAAATGATTAAATCTTATTTTTTGATTTGTAAAAAATTAATCTTATATCCGTGATTACTATATATATACATATATATATATATATATATACATACACTAGCTTTAGAGCCCATGTAACACAAAAGTAACAGATTTGCTAACACACACATATATATACATATATAACATTTCGTATATTTTACAGCAAAAAATACATCAAGGTCGTCAAAACGTGCACGCGTATCGAAATGTGAAACATTGTATGATGACGTATCCAATGGTGAAAACGAACCAAAAACGACAACGAAAGTGAGTGCATGGAAGTTGTGAATGGTACAACCCTTATAAATAACGATAATTTAAGTTATGGTAAGCACATTATATATGTGATAGGTATATGCATTATATGATGCATTACACTTATGCATTACCATTTTGTGTGGATATGGTGTAGAACACATACGTATTACTGGCTTGTTAGACTTTACGCCGATATGGTGTATTAAACTTGATGCGGATAGTGCGTATATGCATTATTAACATCATTAATGCGGTACGTATATGCATTACATGATGAAATGCACATGTGCACTACCATTGTATTGCACGTTTATGTGAAACTACTGCATTACGTATATGCAGCACTTGCACATTACGACATGTTAGATGCATGTCATACTCATGTATGCCATGTATTTTAGATATGTTACGCATTTGCATAAGATAACTAAAAAATGAATGTATACGTATGTGCGTTATTAGTGTATTAAACATGTGCATTACCTGTGTTTTAATAGGTCGAAAAAGAGCGTCACGAGAAAGTGAAAATGGCAAAACAAACTGTTAGGCATGGATTCCGAACTCGTTCATCCCCGAAACAACTATTCATAGACATTGAAGGGTTGTCGAAGAAACAACGTGACGCATTAAAAGTATGGGGTTTGGGAAACTGATACATTTTAAAGTAAGCGGCATCCGAGCTGGGCTTAGACATTTTGTGGTTGATAAGTTCAACCCATATAGTATGGAAATTGATTTAGGAGACAAGAATATTAAAACAGACGAAGAAACGATCCACCAACTTCTTGGATACCAAATCATGGTATACAACTATCATCAATGGAGTGTACCCAAAAGTTTGTCGGTATCCAAAAGACTTAGAAGAGGAGATATCCGGGGAAAATACATCGCAGTAGACAAGATGGAAATGAATCGTGAGGACAATGGGATAATGTTCAAGCTTGACTTTTTGGCTTTGTTTCTTAGCGCGATGGGAAGATTCAACAAACATGGAAGTGCAAGCTCAACTTCATACATCATATAAGAGATGACGCCAACATACATGACATATGTTGGTGCTCATTCATCATTAAATCAATGAACAAATGCAAGTCTAGTTGGAGAAAATGCGATCTGAAATCAATCTTCACTGGCGCGTTGACCATACTTTTGATAAGAATTTTATTAAATGTATAAAAGTTTTTAACATTATTAAATGTGTGCGTCTTTAACAGTTGTAAAAAATGACAGTTAACTTATGTGGATAGAGTTGCTTTTCCCGGGTTTAACGTCATATGAGCCCGATAAGATTTTGGAGCATGGAAATTTCAAAGAAAAAGGAAAAACTCGAGAAGAAACATGAATGTTTTGGACAAGGTGAGCTGAGGGACATGTATTTGAAGAAAAGGGGAAAAATGAGTAAGCGCGAGGTGTTACCAAAACTCGACATGTTTTGTTCTTGTGATGCCTTATGCTATTCTGTGTTGACATGTGGTGACAAATGCCATTCCATCTGATCAGTCATCAGCCATGTGTCAATGTTATATGTTTAGTCATCAACCATGTGCCAACTTGCTATATTTCTTTGACCTAAATGACTAACCGGTCCCTCAACTTCTAAAATTGTAAAAGTTGGTATCGAAATTCTTCTATATGTTACATACAAAATATTCAAAATAACAGCCGAGTGTTTTGTGGTATCGACTTTTTTAAGTATCGTCGTGCTATCCGTTTCGATTGGCACATATATATAAGTTAGCTAAGCCTTTGAAATGTACTTATAAAAATAATTTCCTTCGATGATGTAGACGTTTTGACTCGTGTTAATTCAACTTTTGAAATGGCATAGGTTATTCCCACACCATATATATAGGTTATTTTGACACCATATGTGCTATGCGGCTTGTATAGAGGTTATACGAGCTGTATAGGTGCAAAATTTTATCCTTTGTGTTGAAGAGTTTCAGGTGTTTGAAGCCTATACGACTCGTATATGGGTTATATGACCCATATAAACTGGAAAAGCCGCCATACGTAGATTAGTTTTTCATGTGAGAGTTATACGACTCGTAGAGTCGTATAGGTCTATACGAACCGTGTAGAGTTGTTAACACACCATGGAGGTGGTGTTTGAATATAACGATCCTTTGAAAAATAGTAGTTATAAAAGTATAATCGTTCGATGCTTTTTACATACATGACGAATTAAATAAAAGTTGTAGGTTGATGAATTATTTTGCATGTTTAATTCTTTTATCTTCATTAACTTAATTTTTGCTATAGTTAGTGTTTAATGACGTTTAAAAAAACTGGAACACAAATAAGCAAAGCTATAATATCCAGCAGGTTCCTATACGGGTCGTATAACGCCTATATGATTCGTATAAGTAGGATGTGGTAAGTGAGCGTATACGACTCGTATAGGGGCTATACGGCCCGTATAGAATGGAGAAGATGTCATCATATTCCCTCATACATTTGTCAGTCATGTGAGGGCTATACAACTCGTATATCCCTTATAAAAGCCATATAAAGTTGTTAACACGTAAGATTGAAGGTGTTTGAATATAATAACCCTTTCGTTATTGAATATTTACCCAATTTAAAACTAAAATGACAAATATCATCTTTCTTAAAGGAAAAAAATATCAAATTTAAACAAGTAGATCTATTTTATTAAAAATGAATTACTGAATTACTATTTTACCCTTATTTTTATTTAAATTTTTAAGTTTCTTACAAGTTTAAAACTTCATCAATTGTTTTTAAAATGTTTGAATTTAATCTAACATAATGAAATCATCTTTATGCTCATTGTATAATTTTTTGGTTGAAAACGGGCCAAGTTCCATATTGGTACATATTTGTATGTTAAAAAAAACAAAAATAATAAAAATAAAATCTAGTTTAATGAATTAAAATTGTCACACAATTACATTGAACAACACACTGCATTGATGACATACTTTAGGGAAGGTTGAAATAATGGATGTTGACTATTTAACATTTGTATGGGTGTCCTCTGGACCATTTTGAAACTCATATATTTTGGTTTTCTTTTATATGCATTTTATAGGCCATATTGTGATGATGCATGTACAAAATTTTCAATATCGCTTGAAAATAGGGTTGTGCAGAAATCGGGTTTACCAAAAAATACCCGTAACCCGGACCAAGAAATACCTGAAACCGAACCGATATCAAGTAAAAATGTTGGTCCTCGGTTCCTACATCATGGAAAAATCGGGTCGGGTTGGTGTTTGGGTTTGGACTGAGGGTAACCGAGTCCATCACAACTAGAATGAAGTTATTAAACCAAATAGCAAATTGAATGAAAACTCATTAGCAATATGTATTATTGCATATATTATGTAGTAGTATATATTTAAAACATACGAACATCCTCTTCAAGTAAAAAACATGTAAGAATCAAAGAAATAGAAAAGGTGAACAAGAAGAAAGTTTGTCTGCAAAAGTGCAAAGGAGATGAAGGAAAAATATACAAATAAAAAGTATGAAGGTTGCATTAGTTTCAACTTTCAAGATAATATATTGCATTTACTTTTATTGTGAAACTAAATATATAAAACAAAATACTTTTATTAAAAACTAACAATTTATATCATCAAGTTCGCTTTCAATTATCTATTTAAATATCTTTGATTTTAATAATATTTTTCTTCATTTTGTTGGAAAAAACCGACAAACTTTTATTAATATTACGACTTCCAATGAACAAACTAACTTTTAACTGTAATGGGAGTATAGATTGTTTTGACTTGTTAATATGTACTCCCATTACACTTTATACTATTTATCATCTTTGAAAATTCAAAGCTTCATCTCTTCTTTAAATTATTCAATGTGTATTTTGTAAATGTACTTTAAAGTAAGTGACAATGATTCACGGCTTGTTTTGACTTCTTCCCTTCGTATTTTCACGATGAGGTGTGTTCATTTAAGGTTAATTAGAAAGAAGTTGACGACATCTGAACCTTCTTCATTGAGTTCGGTTTTAAATCACTACCCGGATCTCCAAGACCGACGATAACCGAAACCCGAAATTTCTACTCTATCCATCTTTTCGGGTTTCGGTCCAGGTCGGGTTTGACTCGGGTCGGTCTGGTCTTGCCCATATGCATGCGCAGCCCTACTTGAAAATGTTTTGAGTAATTCTGTTGTTCATAGAGTGTTAAGTATGTGCCGTTTATTTGGCTTTGGGTGATATGTTGGTCTAAGAGATTTTGGATTTGGATGTGCTGATTGGATTGACTATTGTTAAGTGGATTTACTAAATTACTCTTAGAATGTGCAAATTTAAGGTTAGTTTAACATATGACTTTATGTATTTATCTATATAATAATTTGCCAATTTATAATCTGCCCTAATTCTTGTCCAATTTTTAGTGTATTAGAAATTTAGAAAATGCCAAATTGTTATTATATATTGTTACTTGAGGTTATATTACTTATTTGCTTTTAGTCATTTACATTACAATGTTATTTGCTACTTGTTTCACTATTAAACCGACATTGCTTGCTTCTCGTTTTCCTTTTTATTCGATAGAAACTACTTTGAATTGTTGATACGTGTTTAAAGGTTAATAAAAAAATTTGACATTGAACTTATGAATCTAGTTATGCAAAAAAGACTTAGGAGGCTTTAATGGAATCATAAAAAGGAGATATTTTTAAACTTTTGGTTTATTATTGTCGGTATGAAGCCCTGGTGTAGGAGACGAGTTTATATTAAAAACTTTTGAAAAAAGCCCCTAGTTTTATAACTAGCTTGAGGCCTCAAAAAATCTTTGGCCACCACTGAAATGAAAATAAGTAATCTACGTATATAATAAAAGAGTGAGTTCCCAAACAACTTTTTTTATATTAAACCAAGAGTCTTCAAAGTGCCACATGGAAAATTCTAATTAAATTTTAATTGATTTTAATTTAGTATTATACTTCACATTGATTTCAAAATCAATATCGTTGTTTCAGTTTCAAATTAAGAGATATATATTCAGTTCACAGCTTCTAACCCTAGCAATCAACTAAACTAAATAGGTAACTATCAAACCTTTGTAAATAGATTCACATATTCAGAGATATTGATTCGCAGCTTCAATCCTTCAATCGGATTCAATCAATTCACCTTCACATCATAGGTTAAGTCAGGTTCAATCATCAATATTTGTAATTGTATTAATTGGTTCAATTGATGAAACTTTAATTATGAAAAGTTAAATTTTTGATTTTGATAAGAATACTTGGTATGGATGTGTTTAATATGTAATGAATTACATCTTTAAACTAAGATAGGGTGCATGATTAGAGTGTGGATTAGATAACACCTTGATTGAATTAGCAACAACTTACTAGATATAGAAACCTTGTTGAATGGTAAATTTAAAGAACAAAATTTGAGTAGAACACTTAGGATGCATAAAACTCTATCAAACTAATTGAAGGAAATGGACTAGGATTCATACTTAATCAAAATTTGAAAAATTGAATTAGTTAGAGTTATTAAAAGTTAAAACTTTCTATAATAGGAAACTTTGTTTGAATAACATCTAGAAAATTCATAAGAATACATAACCTTGAGAGTTAAGTGATTTGTTAAAGATTGATGATGATATGAATGATGCGAATTGATTGATTGATAAATAATAGAAAATAAATCACCAAAAAGTTAAAACACTTGATTCTTTGAAAAAGACATACTTGATCATGAACTTAGATTCTTCTAAAATAGAATAAGAAAACTTTATTAAAATGTGTTATTGTGAAATCATGAAATAAGTTAAAAATCTAGATTCTTAGGTTATAATAATAATTGCTCATATCGGGGTGACGCCCCCCATTTCCAATCGCATTGGGTTAAAAATGGGAATATTTTGAGTATGGTATGTATCGAGTTATCAATTTTGATAGTCATATACTTGTTGTATTCCTTGCTAGTTTACAATAGTACGATTTGTTTAAAAAGTAAGATTGATATGGTTTAAAGTGTACATGTTATTATATAAATATTTTCTACAGTTTCAAGTATTTTGAGCCAGTTTTTTATTGAATATATTTTTATTTGGTTCATAATTGGATTTTAAAGATTAAATTTTTAAACGAGCAAAATTATAGTATTCTCACTAAACTTGAGACCAATGAGCGAAGAGTCCAACTCATTTTACATAGTACTAGACATCATATATTAGTATTTAGTAGTATTATTGTTATAGTTATTAAATTTTTACTACTTAAAAGTATGATGTTTAATTAAAATATGAATACCCACCGTTTATTTAATATTGACAGGATAATGAAGATGATTCGGGTGGTATATCTAATTTGGTGGGCCACACACTAATAACAAAAGAATGAAAAAAATCATGTTCATAAACCCATCAGAAAAGAAATATAACGAGACGGGTCGTGAATTAGAAAAAAAGTGGGCTGCACTAATGGATTTTTAATAAGAAAAGAAAAACCCTATTGTATGAGATATAAAAAGGGAAGTCAGACTTGAACAGAGGGACGTATGATAATTGTGAGTTGGCTGCTCCTGTACAAGAACCACAAAGTTAAAAAGAAGAATAATACACCACAAATTTGTGGTGTATAGTTGGTGATTGCACGCGAGGAGAAAGAAAGCAGGGGGTGATTTGAGTCTTTCAACAGTTTGTTTTATCTTTAGTTATTTTTCCTTGTGAACTCTTTTTTTTTATGAACTCATATATGTTTGTTTCGTATTTTATTATGAGCAGCTAAATACTTTATACTACCTAGGTTTTGGTTGAGTACTATGTTAGATTTAATGGTTTGACGAACTACTATTGATTTTTGGTTGATTTGGTATTATGGTAAGGTTTTTAATTGATTTGTTCACGATATTGTTGAGTAATTGAATTTAGTTTATTACTTTAATATTTACTTTACTTGTGTTTAATAATTTTTTATGATTGTTAGACACATGATTAGGTTGTTTACTTTGTGTTTTCAACTTGTTTGCGGTTTATGGTCGAAATAACCGTAGGAGTAATTTATAAAAGTTTATTAGATTTTTATTGTTCTTTCACTAGAGAGACCGGGAGGTGATTTAGTGTTGTGTCATCTTTGTCTTTTGCGTGTTTGGGTAATAATTGCACGGGAGTGAGTTATCCTAGGTCCCTAAGATTATTATGATACAAGTTGTGTTCAAGTTAATTAAAAATACCCCATTTATATTAATATATATTGTATTCGAAGAGACCGGGAGGTGATTCGGGTTTTGGGGTACCATAATATTATTAGGCAAGGTGAGACCGGGAGGTGATCCAAACCTTTAACAATTGAGCTTCACATGTCATTAGAGTTCTAGGGTGTCGTAGGAGAGGCCGGGAGGCGATCTAGCGTACTTTGGTGGTCTTTAGTATCATATTTTTTAAGATATTGTTTTTCAACCAAGTCAAGTTCGTTAACTATTAGTTTTAACTAGTGGGATTCCATTACCTAGGTAGTCGTTTCTCATATTTGTTTAAAACCCAATTTTTATAAAGTTTTATTTTTAGTTTAATTATTAATTAGTTAAGTATTATTAGTTTTATTAATATAAAAAAAATTCTAAAAAAATCAAAAGAAAGTCTAGGTTAGTAATCATTTAAGTTTAATAATTAGAGTTTACCCATAGTGTCCTAGGTTCGATATCCGTTCTTACTTGCTAGCTACATTGCGTCCGGTACACTTGCCGATTGTGTGTGGTTTTTAGGTGAATTCGGTAAAACTTGGTTTTTAATATTATATACGATTTTCACACATCAAAAATGCTTCATTTTGATGGTAAGTTCGATTGTTGAATTATTATTATTACCATGTTAAAGGGGCGGTAGGAAAGGCCACCACCGGCGCTTATGATAACATATTATGGATAATAAAAGAATGGTTGTTGAACCATGGTATGGAAATATATATATATATATATATATATATATATATATATATATATGCTCGTTATTATGGTACTTGATATATTGTCACTTATTACGATTCTTCATGGACGTTTTGTTTGCACTATTTTCATTATATTATTATATGTATTTATATATATATATACCTATATATATATATTACTTTTAATAATGAGAACTCACCAACATTAGTGTTGACGTTTATTTTAATATGCTTTTCACGTAATTGAATGAAGTGCTGAAGCTTCGTGAAGAGCGCGAAAAAATAGTGACGTGTGTTTGAATGAACAATGTTGACTTTATGTTAAACTTGTAATTTTAATAAAAATAATGTAATATGACTCGTATAATAACTCTGATGGTTAAATAAAGTTCAACTTTTATTAGATATCTGATGTTAAATGTGATTGGCTGAAATGACGTCTGTCACCACCCGAAAGACTTGGTCAAAGTCTTCTGCTATTTAAATTAAGATTTTCGGGGTGTGACATCAGAGGTTTCTCACCATGAAACCGACTTGCCTTTTTCCTCAAATCTTGTCAGTAATCTAAGGAATGAGTTGCAGTCAGGACTCAGGTGTTGATAGGACGTTGTTGGATAATGAGTGTCTTGAGTCAAGGGTTCGAATGATCAAAGGTGATTCCGCCTCTTCACGGAATGTTGGCACCTTAATTGATGAAAATGTTGAGCTGCAGGCTGAGATCAAAAGTCTGAGAGCTCAGATTGATCGACAAGAACGTTTCTCCAACTCTCAAGTCAGGGTCAATGAAGCCCTTGTGAATCGATACCTTGCTGCTCTTGAGATCATGAAACTGGCTAATGAAGACATAGAAGACCTTAAAGCCGATTGAAAGCAGTCTTTAGAACATGGACAGGCTCAAATAATAATGATGACGAGAAGACAAGAAAATGGCAATATGCCTCAGCTGAGCTTGTTGTTGATGCTCGTACAATTGACTTAAAAGTTGGTACATGTGGTAGTGGTGTTGTTATCGGTGGTGATGGTGCTAGTGGCAGTGGTGCTGGTACTAGTGTTGATGAAACCGCTGTGGCGGTTGGGTCTGTTGTCAGTACCACCATATTAAGTACTAATGTAGTTGTTTCTACCGTTACAGCTCAAGTTGTTGTTATCATTACTTCAGCTGCTACGGTTGCTATGGTTGTTGGAGCAATCATAGATCAAGGTGGTGACGATGATGGTTTTGATGATTTTGATGATGATGATGCAGAGGGAAATGACGAATGTAATGAGGATGATGATCCTCACGATAGTTATGATGACGAAAATGGTGATGGTGGTGGTAATGGAACATGTGACCAACGTGAACAATCGCCAAGGGATGCCGTAACTGATGATCCTGCAAGAAAATTAAGAGGCACAGATGCTACATTGGAGGCTGAAATCTTCTCTATTTTTAATGTTGATTAAATTGCAGGTACCGAGTCTCCATTCCAAGAAGTCGTGGAACAGGAAAAAGAAAATAAAGATGATGATGGTATCAACCACTCTCCAAACCCGGATACTCCAACTCATGATCCGGTCTCCAAAGACTCTTCTGTTGTTCTCTCCCTGCTAACCGACAAGCATCAGGAAAGAAGAAATGGCACACTGTTTCCAGATGTGCCAACATGCGTGGAAGATATATGCCTTTCATGACAACTCACTCATTATGTATGCAAAATGGCATACTGATAGTGATTGCTGGGGGATTTGAAGAGAAAATGGAGATCTCATCTACTTACACCACACAGAGCTTGTAACAACTCGAGTTTTCATATAATATATTAAATACCAATACCCGACCCGTTTTCGCTTTTGGGTAGTTTTAATCAATAAAACGTCGCATTTATCGAGTTATTATTATTGTTTATTACATTTATTTATTTATTTTTCAATATAATTTTGAGTTTTGTACAAATTCTACCCTAAACTTGAGTTTAACCCCTTTTTTTATCCACACCTAGATTTTAGTGACTAATCTGTAAATTAGATTAACTAATACATTATAATCAGGATCCAAAACCCAAACCCATAACCAGAACCCGTATTTGACCCAAACCCGAAACCCATTTGATTTATTGTGTCTAAATTAACGTAGTATAATTAAAATTTGATTCACCAAATCGTTCACCTGCTTAAAACGACCTACACCGCTAATACAATTAGGAAACAAGTTCAAGATTTAACTCGTTTGATTCTTTATTAACACCGACAATATACGTTTGGGAAATTGCTATATATGCACAATAATAATTCAATTAAACGTTGATGGAGCATCCTCATATATCCACGAACTAAAGCCCTAACCTTAATTGCTTTAATACTTGTCCTAACTCATCTGTTCGTATGCGTCTTTGGCCGCAACCAGTACTTTATCATCATCCCTTAATTCATCTTCGTTTCAGGTAATTAAACTATGCATCATGATCGTTTTAATGCGTATTACAAAAACCCTAAAGCTAGCCGGCTAGGGGCGCGGGTTCGACCCTCCCCCAGCCCTGTTTTCATTTAATTTATTTTTTTTAAATGTTTTTGATTAATTAAACGTTTTATAAATTATTATAATTAATATTAAATATAAAATAAACATTATATTATTGAATCGACATCATCATATTTACTTTCCTTGTCAGTTAATCTCGTTACAAGCTTTTGGATATATATATATATATATATATATATATTATGTGTATTATTTATAAACAAAAATATAACAAACGTATTAAATGTGTTAAAATATATTTCACTTGTAATAAACCAATTTCGTTAAAGATTTTTAATACATACTTATTTGCATTATATTAATTTAATCATTATTATTACATAATATAATTAATTATTTAAACATTATTATTGGGGTTGTGCACGGTTCGGTTCGGTTATTAGCATTAACCGAACCGATCAGTTATCGGTTCGGTTCGGTTAATTTTGGTTAATAATCAAACTTGGGCTAAAATTTTGCTTAAAAATACATGAAATGAATACATAACTACATGAAATGAAGGTATAAAGTATATGAAATTGAGATAGTAGTACATGAAATGGAGATATAAATACATGAAAATGATAGTATTAAACTATTAATACATATAATACATGAAAATAGAGAAAAAAAAAGCTTGAAAATATTAAATAATGAAGAGTTCGGTTAATTTTGGTTAATTTTGTTTTCGGCTATATCGGTTCGGTTTCGTTGGTTTATGGTTCGGTTTTGGTTAACGATTCGGTTATTGCTCACCCCTAATTATTATAGTTATATCTCATATCATATTTATTTATTTAAATTGTTTATTAATATATCTATTAAACATTGTATCAAGTATAAATAATGGTGATTTTATAACACTAATAAAAATAATCATCTTATAAATAAATGATAAACAATAATATTGATTTTGCAATAATAATAACAACAGAAATTATTCGTTGATTTAATAACATACTAATCACAAGCATAATTCAAATCACATCGAAACCCTAATTCCATTATACGTGTTATATCATTTATAATTAATTTATAGTATCTATATATAACTAGGAATCCTTGACGGTGAATCTCGAAGGGTTTAATAATTTACTTTCTCGCATCATCCTTTGTCTTTTTTTCATCTAATTAGGTGAGTAATCACTCCTCTAAGTTACCTCTTTTCAAATGTTTTGGGGACTTATGCGTACGAACTATCAATTTACATATAATATTATAATTTCCAATGCAAATTGTTAAAATTTGTGTTGCGTATCAATTGAATGACTATTTGCTATTTGTTAACATGTTTATTTGTTTATTTTATCGCATTGGGAGAGGTCCATCATTATAATCACATCATGCCGTAGTGGTCGGCGTCTGATCGCATGACAACGGTTTCACCGACAACTCAATTATTATATCATGGTAACCAATGCCCGATTCGCATGGCAACGGTTTAGCCCACACATAATTATTTGTTTGCAATATTTACATGCTATGATTTGATTGTTTATACTCACGAATAACAGTTTTTCAGTTTTCTTATATATATTATTGTTAGTGTCAAAACTAGTGATTTCTCACTCAACCTCGTGTTGACAAACTTATTCTATTTTATACACATTTACAGGTTATCATGTTGGATTGTCTATCAAGGTGAAGAACACTTAGCGATGACCTTTAGGTTAAAATTTATACAAGATGGTTTAGAGTTGTTTTGTAATGTTCTATGAATTGATGTACTTGTTTGTAAATTGTTTATCTAAAATAATTAATTAGATAGTCACTTTACAATTGCATGACAGTACCTTGTGAGTTGTGAACAATCAGTTCGCGCCCAAGCATTTTCGCCTTAGGTTGCGAGCTGCACTCTCTATCACAGCTAGACGTGAACTTTTTAAGAAGAGCAGCTGGTGAAGGCTATGTTGAAAAGAGGTTGGAAGGCTGGTTGAAGCGTTTCTTGTACGGTGAATGGAGGCTGAACTACCCTAACTTTAAACTCAACAAGGGTAGATCTTATCTGCATCCAACGGTAACAAATCCGGTTACTGGGGAGACGAAAAGAGTGGCATTATAAGATGCCAAAGGAAGTGAAGGAGGGAAGGCCGATTTGTCATGGTGAGCCGTTTGAGCCCAAAATGCTCCATGATTTTATTTGTTGGGAATTTTACAATTAAAAATGGCGAGGCTGTTATTCGATGTCCCAGCATGTATGCCCTCAATGTATTTGATAAGCATGAATTCACGGGTCTCGGCAAGGATGATCTCTTGAAGCTTTACAATCATCCCTTGCACACGATTGAAGACATAAGCAAGCCCAACACTGACAAGATAATTGAAAAATTCAACAACTTCGTTCGATATGTTGTTGGCAATCAACTATACGAAAAGGAGGAGGGCTTCGACTACGAGACCGACTGAGGACGAAAGCTACCAGAACAAATACAAAAGACTAAAGGGAGATTGTAGGGTCCCGTTTTGTTTAATAGTCTTTTGTATTTGTTAATTCCATTAACGATGTATCATGTTAGCTTTCTGTCTCGTTTAAGTATGTTTGGGCCCGAGTCCATGTGATATAGAGCCCACTGGACCGGTTATAATGTAATGAGGCATGACATGCTCTCACTATAAACAGAAGATCATGCACATGCACTTTACAACCTTTTGAAAAAACATAATCTTATCCATTCACCAACTCTTCTATACGATCCCTTTCCTTTCTATTTCGGGTAAATAACCAACAAAGCATGATCCGAGATCTCGGTTCTCTACTAGTGATTTTTGCTAGCTAGTAGTGAGATTAATCCAAGAACCTTGTTGTTTGATCCATTAGGAGGACCTACAACACATGTCAATTAATTCAAGCAAAGAAGCTACTTTATTTATTGTTCATTCTTTACAATGAACCGTGACTTTGATTTCATTAATGTTTTTGAGTTTGTTGTGGATATGAGTGGCTAAACTTGTTAGAACCGCCTAGGTTATGGTTGAATTATGATTGTTTGACGAGTTTTTGGATTATTTAATGATTGAACATGTGTTGATTTTTTAATGTAAACTTCTATTTTATCGTTTGGTTCTGTGATATACTGTTGTGTATGATAATATTTTGGCCTTATATTAAACCCTGCGTGATCTTGTCTTACATGAATTAGTTTCGTGCTATTGTAGGGTTGCGTGTATTACCGTTTACTAGGTGTTTTCGGTTGTTTTATGGTCTAGCTAGACATAGGGTTTATTTGGTGAAGTTTGTCTAACCCGGTAGTCCACCTCATTTTAGTCCTACCTGGATAATTAGAGTCAACTTGTCTTTTTTGCTTAGCCATTTTAGGTTGTCGTTGCAAGACATCGATCGGTTCGTCTCTATTAGGCTAGGTTGAATTGTAAGTCGAGTTACTAAGTGGTTTAAATTGAATTATCCCCTTTCCCCTAGATTTGTTATGAGTACGGGTCTTAGAGGAAATTGTGACATCGAGACCTACCCGGAGATTTGTCATTAGGATACGCTAAATTTTCACCAGTATTTGTTAAGTGTTTTCAAGAGTTGCTTAGGGTTTTATTAGTGAGACCTACTCGAAGATATAGTTACCCTTTGTATCTTTAGTTTACATATTTTTAGAACTCGGTTGCACATGTTCGTTAATATCCGAGTCTCGTTAATCATCATTAGGATACCCGACCAAGGTGGTTCCTCTTCATCATATTTAAGAGCTCCGTTAATGCCGTTAATTGTTCCAATTAGTTTCGTTAAGTTAAGTTAGTTTAGTTAGTAATCTAGTTAATTAAATTATTTTAAAATAAAACTAACTAAAAATAAATAAATATTTTTATTAGGCAGTACTTAGTTAGGGTTAAGTATCAGGGCCACCTCACGTGTCCTTGAGTTAGATATCCGGACTTCCTTACTCTTTGCTACACGCGACCGGTACACTTGCCGATTGTGTGAATTAGATTAGGTTGTTTGGTTTTAAAGTTTAGTTGCAAATCGTGTTGATTATTTATATATATATTTTCGCACATCATTGAACAAAGGTTCCATTGATGATGAATAAGATTGATTATTAAGCCAATTGAGAAGAGCGTTTGAGAGAGAACGAAGTAGGCTTGTGTAACATCCTATTTTCGGATATAATAATAAATGAAATTTCGTTTATTCAATGATGTGTCGTGCATCGGTTTAGATAATAAACTATAAGAGGGCGGGCTTGGACTTTAGAAGATGAAATAAAATACGAAATGGGCCTTAGGTCTATGGGCTTAAGGGAGTATAAATACCACCCAAATCCTTTCCATTTTTATCCATCTCTACACCATAGCCAACACCTTGAGAAACACACACAAACACTATCCTATAACCCGAGCCAAGATCCAAAGGTGGAAACCCGAACCCGTTGGTGCTAGAACGTCGTGACGAACCAAAACAACATCAAGACTAGACCGTGTTCGTAAACCGACTAGTTTAAGGTACGTTTTTATTGAGAACTTGTTCGTTTAGCTCCGGATTACGTCTAGAAGTCTTAGATCTATGTTTAAATGTAAATACGAATCCGATGCAAAAAACCTCACTGAAATTCGTTAATATTTGATGGGTTAATTGATTGTTTAATGAGCGGCATGTATATATGTGTAAACCGCACCATGTAAAGCCTAATATTTGGATGATTGATGGTTTGGGGTTTGTAGGCGCTAGGATTACGAGTTCAATGGTACCAAATTTGTGTTGTTTCGTTGAGAATCGAAGGTTTATTGCAGATCCGATGAAGGTTGACTTCGTATGTTCTTATCAATTTTGACTTTGACCCCTTTAGTCAAAGTTTGGATAAGAACAGATGCTCATTCGTTATGATAAATAAATCACCGGCAATTCGTTATGCAGTCATAACGAATGGGACTCATTTATGTGACTTGATAACGAATGAACCTTTAATTCGTTATCTATCCATAAGTTATATTAAGATAACGAATCAGGTCACGTCAAGATAACGAATTAGGCTAACGAACTAGGATAACGAACCACACCATGTTAAGATAACGAATCACCTGATAACGAATCAGGTGATTCGTTACTCACCAATTCGCTAAGTTAAGATAACGAATCAGGCATGTTCTGATAACGAGTTAGGCCATGTTCTGATAACGAATTAGGCCATAAATCAGGCTATGTTCATATAACAAATTAGGCTTAATTCGTTATAGCCAATGAGTGGGCGATGTAGATAATAATTTAAAAATCCTAATGGAAAATGTGTTAAGACAGTTAATGAAAATAAAATATTTTTAAGCTAGGGGCTTTGCCCCTTGGACCCACGCTAGGGGCTGCCGCCCCTAGAACCTCGCTGCCAGGAGCGCTGCCCCCGGACCCCCGATCGTTAAGGGTTATAATTAAACTAGAAATACGATATGGATAGTGATAGTAATTAATACGTTTAATTGTCATACAGTTAGCTGTGCACAACTAAAGAAAGGGATAACCATTAACGGTGAACGTAACCATGCTCAGGTGAGTTCCTAGCCCCATTTCCTTTTTATGTTTTCGGGGTTGTGTGCATACTCGATGTGATAGTTAATACACTTACCTTAAATGGTAAGTGTATGCCATGTATGATTTATGTGATAGATATTATGTTATCAATGTGAATGAAAGCTTGTCAGTACGTGAACGATCTTCGGATATTGCACGTATTGACAAGGGAGGAGGTATGTATATGAAAGATGAATGTGTATGATATATATATATATATATATATATATATATATATATATATATATGTGTGTGTGTACAACATATGAGTATGTATAAATGATTAAAGAAAGTATATGTATGTTACGGTATTTAAAGACAGAATGTACAAAGATGAAGAGAAGTAAGGGATCAGAACCTAATAATATCTGAGATAGAGAAGAAAGGGATCAAACCCTAATAATATCTGAGATAGAGAAGAAAAGAGGTATCAAACCCTAATAATATATGAGATAGACAAGAAAGGGATCAGACCCTAATAATATATGAGATAGACAAGGAAAGAGGGATCAAACCCTAATAATATATGAGATAGAAAAGGACAGTAACTATATAGTATGAAAGTAATAAAGTATGAACGTATGTATGAAATTGTGTAATGAAAGTAAATTATTATATATCTTCGGATGCATAATTGAAGGTAAGTATATGTATTATATGGTGTGAGATTAACTAGAACTCACTAAGCGTAGCTGACTTTTAGTATGCACGCAGGTGAGTAGGATGAGGCAGCTGACTTGAGTAGGGACACATGACAGAAGAATAAGAGTCTTGCATCTGAAGACGCATGATGTTTTATATTTAATGTTTTAATTTGAAAGACAAGAATGTTTTAAGACATGTTATGAATTATTATCGTAATGTTATGAAAGTTTTATATTCCGCGTAAAGTTTTATTTAACTTTGATGTTTAGAACTGTGTTTATGAATAAATCCAACGTCCAAAGTAGGGCACCGGTAACGGGGCCTTACAGCTTGTATTAGGGGTTTTTTTTTTGCAAATAGGTGGCTGGAAAATGGATTGTATAAAGGAGCCATATTATGATATTTTTGAATAAAAAATGAAAGGAAAATTTAGAAAATGTCACTTGGATAAATGCAATTTACGTGGCAATTTAAATAGATTTGATGAAAATCCTATTACTTTATTAAATAGGAAGACTCATTATTTTCACCGTTTTTTTCTGCCTATAGTTTCAAGCTCAAATGACGAAAAAAGAAAAAACCAAAACTAAAAAAAAGACACCCAAAACTGAAAGGTTCCAAACTCGGTTTTAGATTTGGTATTAGCCCAAAACCGACCTAAACTAAACCGGACACACAACCAAATAATAATAATAATAATAATAATAATAATAATAAAATCTAAACCTATATGATGTTGCCAATGGCTTCTTCTTTATAAACCCTAGCAGCAGCCACTAACCCACCGGCGAGAGGCTTACCCTCATCGATGTAATTTTCTTTTATGCTTCTGTTGCCATTTGCATTTATAAATTGTTGTTATTTTATGGTTTAGAGTCTTTTAGCAAGTATATATATATTTTTTCAATTCACGAGATTAATTTCTAATTTAGGTTTTTTGTAAATAATTTCGAATTTGATTTTGTGTAAATTTAAAGTCAAGTTTTAGTCATGCTATCATTGTTTGAATCATGAATAAACCATTTTTTTTTTAAATTTGCATTAGATGTTCAAGCTCATATTATGATATTCTGTTATTGTTGACTTATTCAATATAGATCTGACTCTACAATCACATGCATTGATGAAGAACCATTGTTGGAAAGTGATGGAGGCATACACACTTGATATTATATATATCAAACCGCAAACAAGGCCGAAGATATCAATAGGCGTTGCAAGTGGACTAGACTACTTTCATAATATAATGGCAGGTTAGAGTTACTCACTTATATTAATTTGTTATTGTGATTATTTTTAATTCAACTATATGTGATCATCTACATAAAATGGACACTATTTAAAAAAATGAAAATGAAAAATGCTAAACTAAGAGTTAATCCTGATGCAAGTTTATTGATTATGAAATAGATACTACCTTGCATATATTTAAGACGAAGCCTCTTGAAATTCACGATTTGGTTGAAGTACTTTCAACGTGCCTTGGTGAGAACCAAAGTACTGACAGTTCCTCACTTGATGGGATGTATCCCGAGGAGGTTGTTAATGAAATTCTAAATGTAGAATTGTTACAACTATTCTGCAACGATTGGCTTGACATCAGCATCTTGCAATTGGTTTGCAATGTAAGTTTTTCTAATAAATCTCATTGTTAAAATCCCGCCCAATAGTTTTATTCCTTTTACTACACATTTTTTAGGAAATCTGTCTTGCTATATAATTGATAGTTCGAGTTTTTAACATAACCATATTCTTGGTAGGATGGTTATGGTAGGAAGTTCAAATGTTTTGTTTCTATCTCTTCCCGGGTTCAAGTGTGTTTTAGGGCAAATGATGTTATTTTTTTATTTCGTTTTGTGATTTCAGTTCTTTGGGTCTGGCTAGTGTGCTTCGTATTTACAGAAACAGTTGGTTCCTTTGTGTCTGTATTGTGTCTTTTGGTTCGTGACATTTGTGTGTTTGGTAATTTTGAATGGAGATTAGTGATAGCTTGTTAGGTATGCTAAGTTTTTTGTTATCACGGTAAGCCCGCAATTATATATTAGGATAAAATTGAGCCTGTACAAAATTAAGCCTCTTTTAATTTAAGTGGATCGAATTTCCTAAAACTTTGATTTTATGTTAATGCTCATTTTGTTTTGTGTTCTTTCATTAAATGTAATAAAACCTAGTGATTGAGCCGCTTTATATACTTGCCTGACTTTCTGTTGATAGTTGATGCAACAATATGTTACTAATGAATTGACTTTCTTACTTTGACTTTCTATTTGCATGATCCATTTGTTAACATGTGAATGAACTTGGTGAACAATCACTTTTGATGACATTCTGTTTGTGTTCTTTTTTTCTTTTTATAATTGTATTTTATTTATTTTTTCTTTTTATATTTGATCTTTGTTTTGGCTTTGGTTATTTGTTTAAACGATGTCATATTTAATCATCACGAGCTTAGAAATGCCCACCCTTAATTCAGGTTGTCTCCGTTTTGGGACTGCTTTTTGAATACTTTATCTCATTTCGGATGTGAATTATATGATTTTGACTATGACACAGATGGATCTAAGAGAGACTTTGAAGAGTCTGAGGGAGAATCTGATTAAAAGAAGAATTGTTATTTCTTTTTGTAACTCTTCGCTTATAATACACAATTATGGTGAAAAGTTTTGATTCTGGACATACCAGGTTTTTTGTCTGTTATTCTGAAACTGTTGTGTTGTTGATTCGTATGTTAGTGTGTTAATTTTTTGACCAGATGTGTTGTTGATTCATTTGTTACTCTGTTAACTCTTTGCTTGTTGATTTGTCTGCTGTGTTAGTGTGCTAATTTGTCTGTTAGGATATGATTTTATTTGTGTTTGCCTGGGATTTTATGTTGGCTGATGTCATGGGACTTGGGCATGGCGGTGATGGTGCTGGAGATCCACCACCTCTTTTTAGTGGCGGCCGATGGCAAGCACATATACTAGCACGACATACAAAAAGGTAATATATATGTATTATATATAGGGATACTATACTGTCTATACATATATATAATTATTTATTTAATGTATGTCATTTTTAATGTTAAACAGAATCAAGCCCGACTCCAAACGTTTCATGATCTTAATACCGATATAGATGGGAAATTTTATGACGAGCAAACGGAACAACAATATGTAAGTATTTACTTGAATTACAATTTTTAAATATTATATATGTGTGTGTGTGTGTGTGTGTGTTTTTATTTGTTTATATATACACATATAAATAAATCTATTAAATCATCTTTGTAAAGTATGCTGTTTTAACAGTTTTATGTCCAACATCAACGCAAGCCTACCTTTTATGGCAAAAACCAAATAATAACAGTTTTAACTGCAAAGCCCGGTAGCATCATTTGTTAAAATGATGAATGTATCAATGTGAAATCGTTTGGGCTTAATTTGCTGTTTCGGACTATACCACGTTTATAAAAAAAATTAAACTTATTACATAAAACATTTTTAAAAATTATATAAAAAATAAAAGTACAGAAGCGTTTCACACAATTTGTTTACTGATCGGTATATCAATCTAAACCGCTTGGACTTGCTATGCTGTTTCAGCGCCTTAAAGCGGTTTATAAAAGATATAATCTTATTAAATGACACATGTTTAAAAATTAGAAGAAAAATAAAATTTAAAAGTCGCTTAACAGAAATTATGACATTTTGTTTACCAATGTTTATTAACATCAATATAACAACCAAATCTGTGATTAAATGGGTTAAGAAAATCAGTCTATCATACATTTGCCTGATATTTAGGCCCATAATTATCAACCCGCTTTCAGGGAAATGCAATTGAGGCTGTGGCCGCTGCGAAAAACACACAACACCTAATCGACTTACTTCAAGTTAACCAGGGCTACTCAATAAAAAAATTTATTTACATTTCGAAGCGGGCCCATTTAACCATCCCGTATCGATATGAGCACACGTATTCCAACCTGACACGTCCAATGTACTAGAGCGTAAGACTATAGAGTATAGACCCTTGGCTGATCTGCATATACGGTGTTGGTCAGTTGGATTCAATCGGCACCATATATCTATGTGTTTTCTATAAATGTAAAAATGATCAAATTTAAGTCTCTGGCTTAAGAACAGGCATGCCTCAAATTTACTCATAACTTTTTTTAAGTAACAAATGGGATCGTTAAACCATGGCATACTGAAAATAAGTCCACAGTAAAGATAAAAAAAATTGTAATCAGGGCAAGTGTATACAGCCTTAAGATGCTTTATTCAACAATAAATATATATGTTATAAATATGCAAATTCCAACTACTTATTATAAATTACATTGGATGTTAATTTATTTGCTATTTATTATATTTGTTCATTAGTATAAATATCATGACTAATAATTTTAATTATAATTGCAGTCGTTCCTAGAAAAAACACAAGAGGAAAGGCTAAAAATTTGAAACTCACACAAGAGATTGCGAAAAAGGGGAACCTTTGGATCTTCCTTTTGATAGAATTGCTACATACACACTGGTTGGCAACCATAATGATTACTTCACGCGTGAGGTTGGTATCCATATGTGGCAGTCTATCGCGTTTGTCAAAAAATCTTGGAAATATGTTTCCCCTACAGCAAATAATGCCTTGGAAGAGCATATCAAGGTAAGTATATTATTTTAGTATATTTTATATATGCTTTTTGATTCGTTTTTTTACTTGACTAATTGCTTTTGTTTAATTCCTAGGGAAAATTTGATGTGGATGCGGTTAAGCGAGATAGGGAGAGTCGACAGCTGCAGGGTGGCATTGATGGGTTGTTAAAACCGATACCGAGGCAGAAAACACGATGCCAAAAAACACTTTTTACTAGCACGGCATACAAAAAGGTAATATATATGTATTATATATAGATACTATACTGTTTATACATAGATATAAGTATTTATTTAACGTATAATCTCATTTTTAATGTTATACAGAATCATGTCTAACTCCAAACGTTTCACGACGTTAATACCGATAAAGACGGGAATTTTTATGACGAGCAAAAGGAACAACAATATGTAAGTATTTACTTAAATCACAATTTTTAAATATAATATGTGTGTGTGTGTTTGTTTATTTATTTATATATACACATATAAATAAATCTATTAAATCATCTTTGTAAAACATGTTTAAACAGTTTTATGGCCGGCATCAATGCAAGCCTACCTTTTTATGGCGAAAACCATATAATAACAGTTTTAACAGCAAAGCCCGTTAGCATCGTTTGTTAACTAATGAATGTATCAATGTGAAATCGTTTGGGCTCAATTTGCTGTTTCGGACTATAACACGTTTATAAAAATATAATCTTGTTACATAACACATTTTTACTTCTTAAAAATTGTATAAAAAATAAATGTGCAGAACCATTTAACAGGATTTGTTTACTGATCGCTATATCAATCTGAACCGCTTCGACTCGCTATACTGTTTAGGCGTGCTAAAGTGGTTATAAAAGATATAGACTTATTGAATGACACATTTTCTAAAACTAGTTGAAAAATAAATTTTAAAAGGCGCTTAACAGAAATTATGACATTTTTATTTACCAGCGTTTATTAATATCCATTTAACAACAAAACATGAGATTAAATGGGTTAAGAAAATCTGTCTGCATACATTTGCCTAATATTTAGACCCATAATTATCAAAACGCTTTCAGGGAGATGCAATTGAGGCTGTGGCCACTGCAAAAAATACACAACACCTGATCGACTTACTTCACGTTAATCAGTGCTACTCAATAAAAAAATATATTTACATTTCGAAGCGATATAAGATGCGGACAGTCGATCACGAAGCCTCCATAGTACCCAGCAAAATACACTCAGGCGGTCTCAATACAAAAATTCAACATACCTGCATATCACTTCAACTTTCTGCCACATGAGCTGCTGCATACCCGCACCAACAATAAAGATCTCCTAACAGGTACCTAACATCTTTTACCATAATTTGGTTTTCAGTATTTCTTGTTGGTATGACTGACACAATGTCTTTGTAATTTATAACGGAATAGATGCAACTTTAAACTGGCATTACGTATTTTGCATACTTTTTGACATACTCTTAAAAATAAGGGAATGAAGAATAGAATAAGAATGAATGTTCCAACTTTTAAGTCTATCAGCTGTTTTTCCAATTACCTATACGGTTTATGGCAATATTTTACCTGAGTGTTCTAGGATATTTAACAAACGTGCCCGTTTAACCAACTGCGCCAGTATACAGAGTTCGTGCATCCACAACCCTTTACACGTCCCATGTACTAGAGCGTAAGACTATAGACCCTTGGCCGATCTGCATATACGGTGTTGGATTCAGGCGACACCGTATATCTATTCATTTTCTATATAATGTAAAAATGATCAAATTTAAGTCGCCAGCTTAAGAACAGGCATGCCCCAAATGTACTCATAACTTATTTTAAGTTACAAACGGGCCCGTTAAACCATGGCGTACTGAAAATAAGTTGTTAGTAAATACAACCTTAAGATGTTTTATTCAACCATAAATATATCCGTTATAAATGTGCTAATTCAAACTACTTTTTATAGATTACATTTAATGTCTTGTGGCCATAACGCCATATGAAGATGCTGAGGAAAACAGGAAAACATATCTAGCTCTTAGAAACAAAAGGTACCAACTTATTATTCACCCAAAGTGTTTTACTTATTTCTTACGGGTACTAACAACTGCCAACACATTTTTTTTACACTTAAACAACAAGGCATAAGTAAGAGTCACACTTTAGCCTGAGATACGGAAGGCGCTTAATGACTCGGAGGTCGAAAACGCAGAGGCACCAGTCATTGTTGCTGTAACATCAACAGAGGTTACAAAATTATTCTGTAAGTCTATCAGCCAAACTCGTCGATTTCCATTCAATTATCTACAATACTGGCATATTACCAACGTGCAGCTCAGAAGACTACTATTCTCATGCAGCGACAACAGGTTGAATGTGTTGCTACCATTAAAGGCATCCTTGCTGGCGATAACAGGACTTGTACTACACATCCTGTAACTTATGCAAAAACAAAGCCTTTAAGTTAGAGGCCGCCACCTCAGCCAAAGGGAGAGAGAGAGAGAGAGAGAGAGAGAGCAGAATCGAAAGATTTTTACAGATGTGGAGTGCACGAGGTTGTTACCATGTATCCCGTCTTTTGCAACATCAGTTAACTGCACACATATTACAATCCTGGAAGTTGTGGATCTTAATATGTAAATAATTTTCTGAAAATACTTTGATGTTTGTTAAACACTACCTAACGTCCTGTGAATAATAGTTCATAGACGTAACTGCAACTATCCCACAACCAAGCCCAACGCAACACGCCTGGTCGATCAACAATACTAGTTATTTGACAATTGACACTAAAATCCGAAATTAGTTACAACTTGGTATTGTTCAAGGACTTCAATATTCAGAATTTGAATTTCACAAAAAAAGGGCGTGTTATTTGTTTATGGAGACATCCTGTTATTAAAATGATACTTCTAGAGCAATTAGTGTTAAAGAGTTGAGAAAGTATTTGTCAAAAAGTTGGATGATTTGAATGGTTTTATAAAGTTTATTTATTTGTTTTAAACGGACCTGCTCCGTCTTCTCCAAAAGAGGACCGTACAACAAATAAGGTGCTTAGGGTTTCTTATTTTTACCTCTTTATAACTTTTTGTAAGCTACGAAGTGAAACTTACTCCCCTAACAATTTTAACTTATTCAAACACCTTATAACTTTTTAAAAAATAAATCCCAAACAACCCCAAAGTAAAAATGTATGCCCTTTTAAAGTCTTACATATTTTTGAAATGTTTAGAACGGGGTAAGTTAAAATGCAAATGACCTCTTCTTTATAAAAATAATAATAATTAATAAAAAATCAAAATTAAAATGATGTTGCAAAAAATGTGAATGACCTCTTCTTTATAAACCCTAGCAGCAGCTACCATACTACTCAACTTTTCAATTACTCACCCACTGGCGGCAGACAAGCAGTCTTCCCTCTTCAATGCTTCAAATAAAGTGAGTTTGATTCATGTTCCATATTTGTTTTATTTCATGCTTCTGTTGCCATATTTGCTTATAAATTGTTCTTATTTTATTTTCTTCAAATTATTCTAATCCGGTTCCGTTTAACAAATTCAATATAGATCTGAACCCTATGATCACAACCATTGATGAAGAACCATTGTTGGAAAGGAGATGGGGCGTACAAATTTGATGTTCTTTATTTCAAACAGTCAACAAGACCACAAATCTTGAAGATTGTAATAGACGGTGCAAGTGGATTAGACTACTTTCATAAATATCAAAATAAAAAAGGTTAGCGTTTCTCTCTGAAGCCTTTAAGGGGGTGTTTGGTACAGAGAATTGGAGGGTGAGAAATGGAAATGGAAACAATTCTCTTGTTTGTTTACGAAAGAAAGATGTGAGAAATGAAAATAAACCATTTTCATTTCTCCATTTCCTTTTCTCTAAAAAAAGCGGATAATTGATTTCTCTGGGGTTTCATTTCTCCATTTTCCTCCTTTTCATTTCTCCCATTTCTCCAGCCTCTTCAACAATCGCGTACCTCCACTGGAATCATCTTCTTTCTCCAGCCTCTTCTGACCTCCACTGGAATCCCAATCCAATCCAAGGCACCCCTTCTCTGGTACGCTCTCTTTCTCTACTCCTCTGATCTTGTGTGAGTCTGCATATTGAAGGTATCAATTCGTTTTTTTATGCTCATTACATGTTAACAAATCCAAGGCCCGAACCCGTGTGTTAACAGCCCAAACCGGTATCCTAACAACTACCTAATGAAATAAAGCTTAAAAACCGGTTACATCATTGTAACCTAAACAAAATCATGAACTAACCAAGAAATATACAGTCTAAATGCTGATATAATCAAGAATATTAATGTGCTAAGTTCGTATTATAACAGCCCTCAAAACAGTGGCCACTCTCATGGCCAATCGGTTAATATTTTCCATGTGAAATAGTTTGAAAAACAACTCGTCTTGCAACCATTGAACCCTGGAACTTTATCACATATTTTCCAGCAACTAGGTATCCTTTTTTGTTTGTATAAAAGTATTTTGACGAAGCTATAAAAGTATTATAAAAATCGCGCCTTAAAATACCCTGAAACGACAGTTAAGTGGCTCGTTTGATCAAGAACTGAACCCTATAGTCTAAGTACCGTTATGATATCATTTTAACAGCCCACATATATTATTTTAAACATATAATCTGACCCGAACTTGTTTGATGTGAAAACATACATTTTAAAACCGAACAAAAGGCCTAACGGGCCCAAACGAACCAAAGCCACTATTAAGGTTCCGAGAACCCTATTATCAGTATGAAACTTTTATTAAGTCATTTGCAATATATTATAACTGGCCCAGGACCGTGTTGTGGTGAGGAACCAGTTTTAGTCAATAAATGTGGCAAAGGGCATTCTTGGAATAAAAATATGACAGGTATATAACTAAAACTACAAAACAGAAAATATTGATTTTAAAACAGAAAGCTGTAAGTTAAACGTGTTTATTTTGAACCCTGAACTTGGTATAAATCAGCCCTGAAAGATACCTATAAACCGTGTGTTAAAAAGCATCCGAACCGGCACTTTGGTAACCCGTTTTAATAAGAAACGACACCTGCAGCCTACATGATATTATGACATATTTTTGCAGCCTTAAATATACTATTTTGATTATATATAATCTGATCTAAAACTACTCTAAGTGAAACATCGTATTAAAGCCAAACTAGAACCCGAACGGGCCAAAAACCGGACTCGTACTCGTTAGTGCAGCTTTAAAATATTTTTAAAACCTACGTAATGTAAAACAACTTATTTTTATGTACTAATACAGGTCGTAACACACTTGTTAACCAAAGATGAGTTTTGTTAGAAATGCACCATAAATGTGCTAACGGGCCTAAACCGAAACAAAGCCATATTTCGGTTCCGGGCAGCCTAATATCGGTATTAAACTTTTTTTGTAAATTATTACCACGTATTTTAACAGGTCCCGACGTGTTTCGCAACTAAAACCAATTTCTAAACATATATAAAAAGGCAAAGGGCATTTTCGGTAATAAAGTGAGTTGGGTATAAACTTACAAGTTTGAAAAAAAAAGTACAAGTTTATAACAGAAAAATTAGACTATGAACCTCTTAAAACTTACAACGTGCAGCCCTTAAAACCGAAGCCAAACTTGTTGGCGTTTGGTAACCCGTTTAAGTGAAAACTAACTCAAAAACCAACCCGACATGCGACTCTATTAACTTTTGAAAATTTAACAAAATTTCTAGAAGTTAAGTGTACATATTTAAGGTCTTAAACTTGGTAAAAACCAGCCCGAGAAATTAATAATAAACAGAGTACTAAAAAGCAACCGAACCGGCATTGTGGTGACACGTTCGATAAGAAATAAGCCGTGCAACAAAAGTAACAACATGATATCTTTTTGCAGCCATAATATCATATTTTAATGACATATATAAGTTTGGTTCCTCTGAACATGGTGCGCTTATGTATTTTTGTAGAACCAAGGATGTTTCTTATTAATGTTTGACAATTATGTATTTTTTTTTGTAGAACCAAGGATGTTTCTTATTAATGTTTATTTATGCACTTTATTTGTTTCTTATTAATGTTTCTTGTTATATTTGTATTTGTAGTTACATGAATTATGATTTTTAATTGTATAATTATGCATTTGTACGTAGAAATGGCAGATTCAAATATAGTGAGAGGAGTTACTCGGAGCAAGCATACCTGGACAAATGATGAAGATGCAAAGCTAATTGATGCATTAATGGAGATACATGCATCCGGAAAGTATGCTGGTGCTGACAATGGATTCAAACCAGGTTATTTAAATGGTGTTCAACAATTGCTAGATGTAAGTCTTCCTAACTCTGGCCTCAAAGCAGAACCACATATAAAGTCTAGGATGAAGACATGGAAGACACACTTTAGCATTGTATATGATATGGTGCATACAAGTGGGTTTGGTTGGGATGAACAAAAATGTTGTATTATTGCCGATGATAGTGTTTGGAATGAATACGTGAAGGTATATTCTAAAAAATATATTTTTTAGATTTTAAAATTTTAGTCTAATTTATTTGTAATTGTCTTGTAGTCTCACAAAGGTGCTGTGAATTTTCGTGACAAGTCATTTCCTTTCTATGACAAATTGTGTACCATATTCGGTAAGGATAGAGCTACTGGTAGTAAAGCAGTTGACCTTGGAGAAGAAGATGTTGTTCAAGAGACGCAAAAAAGCTCACCTGTTGATATTGAAGACTTTGATTTTGTTGATGAAGCCGTTCCAAATGTTGATAGATCTGAAGGACAAACAGGAAGTGTAACAAGCAAGCGCAAAAGAGGTAGAAGCACGGATGCAGATGAAATATATCGAGAGTCTTGCAAAGATATCAAGGAAGTTTTGCTTCGATTTGGGGAGATGGTGGGTGAACAACTTAGCAAAGAAGGTATGGAGGCTCGTGAAATCTATGAAAAGGTTAGTGATGAGTTGAAAGCTTTACCAGGTATCACTACGAAAAAACGGTTCAAAGCAGCTCATTTGATTGGTAAAGATGTGGATCTAGGACGTTCTTTTCTTGCGTTGACAATAGAAGAGAAAATTGAGATGGTCGAGTTGTATACCGATGGTTCAATGGGATAGTTGTGTATGGTTGAAGTATGTTTTGTATGTGAATTGGTTTTAACTATGGTTGATGTTTTTTGCTTAAAAACTATGTTTTGTATGTGAATTGGTTTGATCAATGCATATTTTGGTTGGAATTTATGCATCTTTTTATATGTTTTTTATTTTTTAATAAATATTTGTTATGAAAAAAATACTTGTGCTAATGATAAAGTTGATATAATTCTCTGTTTATTTCCTATGTACCAAACAAGAGAAATGATTCTCAGCTATATTTCTCTACTGAAATCTCTGTACTAGCAAACAGAACAGTCAATTCTCATTCTCCAGACCAATTCCCTTTCTCTGCAATTCCATTTCTCTATTCCATTTCTCTGCAATTCCATTCTCTGTACCAAACACCCCCTAAGGGTTGATTGATATGTATTTATTTATTTTATTATTATTATTATTATTATTATTTGACTACATATAACTATTTTTGTTAATTATTTGTGAATGCGTTTAGATTATCTTACACATCTAGTTTGATCTAAGATATTTTTTATTGATTGTTTGTGAATGCATTTAGCTTATTTTACAGTTCTAGGTTTAATCTCACGTTTTTTATTTAACTTTGTTGTAAGATGTTACTGGTTGCCTTTTTGTTGATTATTTTTTAATGTATTTAGCTTATTTTACATATCTAGGTTTAATCTTATGTTTTGTTGTTATTCAACTTTGATGTATATATTACTGATTATTTGTTTGTTTATTGTTTTTGAATGCATTTAGTTTTATTTTTTAACAAATCTAGGTTTAATCTGATGCGTTTTACTGTATAAGGTACCGATTTTGATGTTTAAGGTTTTATTAGTGGTTTTTTTATCCAATTGTATGTTAGGGTTTGACTACTGTAGAAAACAGGTGTTGGGTAGGAAACGTAGGAAAAATTCACATCTGTTTATTAATGTAACATCTGACAAAAATTTTCATTAATGTAATCATGATTATCCATCTTAAAATCACTTTATTAATAAAATCTCTCTTTATTATGGTTTTTATTCTTGCAAAGTCAACAAAAAGTCCAAATTTCGGCACGAAACGAGAAAAACGTGTAAATACATCGGGCAACGAGCCAAAAAGTAAATAAATCATTAGATTGATTAAACAATCTCAAAAATTCAAAATATATATGAGAACATGTGAGACAACATGAAAATATAATTTAGAAAGACTCAAATCACAAAAATTGAAAAATAAGCAAACACGAGTCAGTACAGGACCAGGAAAGGACCCCACATGAATTATTTTCAAAAAAATAATTTTTATAGTCCATACTGTCAGGAATTTGATTTCGTTCAAAGTCTGACAAAAAATATTAAAAACGGAGTTCGTTTGAATATTTAAAACACGAAATACGTTAAACGAATAACCGAAAATCACCTAGTTATTGATTTCCGCTGTGTTAAGTTAAGATTTTCGGGGTGTTAAGTTAAGATTTCCGCTGTGTTAAGTTAAGATTTTCGGGGTGTGACAGAAGTTGGTATCAGAGCCAATAGTTATAGAGAATTAGAAAATATAAAGTTTTCTAAACTATAAACGTATGTTCAAACACGCGCTCCTTTTCCGCCTCTCGAAACGAAAAGGTAACAAGATATATATATAATTGATTATTACTAACTTGAATTGATATGTTCTTTACAGATGTCGACCTCAGTAGTGATTGTATCTGACTCAGACTCCAATGACGACAATATTCCCCTATCACCGGTAGAGTGGCGCCCGGAGGTTGCATCAGGAGACGCTGGTTCTACGTCGTGAACCGCACCCTTGAAAGTGTACTCTCGAAAGAGAACCAGGGCCACCCGTGATGCACTGGCCCCTGTTGCTGCTATCTCATTGGCTGTGATCCCACCTCCTCCACCACCGCCTCTCGCACCGGAGCCTGTGGCTGAGGAGGAACCCTCTGATCATGATATGCTAATGATTCTTCTCGCCAAGTTCTCAGCCTATGAGAACATTGTTCACAACATGGTAAACCACGTCCTTGCTATTGAATATAAGTAAGGCATCGATGACCAAACACATAACTCGTTGTGCCAGTTTGTGAATGATTTGAAGAATCATGGATTGCTCACAGAGGCCAGAGTGGGAAACTGTGACACTCGTCAATTTCAGGTTAACTCCATTAATCCAAACTCCGTCAATTCAAACTTAAGATCACTAAAACTATAACGCACATCTCATTACATTTAAACTAGGGTTTTAAATGACGCTTGACAATCACTACAAATGTAGTCTTTCGGAATTGCACCGAAACGTACACGAGTCGACTCAAACCATTGGTGAACAAACGACAAACATCAAAACAATAAATATTTGATAATAATGTGTTAAGTTATATGCTACTTGATATTTATACATAGAACACAAAATTCAAGAGTCAAGAGTTATTATTTACACTAGAAATTTAATAACTAGAAGTAGAGGGACCATTGTGTAACATTATTAATATTAAATAATAACAAAACCTTAAACCCCTACCCCCTCCCCATAACCGATCGCCCCCCCCCCCCTCTCCCTCTCCTTTGGCAGCCGTGAGCACACACACACATACATACAACCTTGTTTCAAGTTTTGTTGAAGAATTAAGGTGCTAGGAAGGTAATTAACAACTACTTTATGCATTCTAGGTGTTTAATTTTAATATTGAATGGGTTAATCAAAACCCTAATTCTCGAAAATTGATGATTAAGATGAGTTAGGGTTTGATTGTATGTTTGATGATGATTTGCTAGTGAATTGATAACTAGTTGTGTTATAATTGCTTGTTAATTTCTTGTTCTTTGATTTTAAACTTTCAAGTAAAACCTTAACTATGTGTGTAACGTAAAATTGATATGCATGGTTGGTAAATCTTGTGTCTAGAGTGTTATATGCATTGATTATGGTTCATAGATTGTTGTTATGTTGAGTTTTGATGTAAACTGGTACTGGACAGATTGTTAAATTGATGTTTAGACGACTGTAACTGGATGTTAATGTGGTAATTGGTCGAAATTATTAACACTACAGTGTACTAGGTTGAGTCTAGTTTCTAAAGAGTCCAAATTTGTAATTTTTGGACGTGTAAAAGTTAACTTTTATTATTTTACAAAACTGTAGTGCAAGTCTGAATTGTGAGGTCTGCTGTTAAGCTGTTTTGAAACTATCATATCTCATAAACTTTAAGACCAAATGGGTTGGTTTCACTCCTGGAAGTTAACATTTTGAGTTAAGAATCTAACCCAATTGGTCTTGTATTAATTGGAATTACCATTTGACGGGAATAACAAATAACATTCTGTTGCGCATGATTTTGACTGCTGTGAGGTTACTGTAATGTTTTTATTATTGTGAGAAATCTATGTGGAATAAAAATATAATAAAAATAGTTCTGGAAACTTAGCTTATGTGTGCTTCTGTGACGATTTTTGGTAAATTAATTGATATGTTATGATATGTTGAATTGAGTAATCTTTCCAAGTAGAATTCTGTCTTGATAAAAATAGCTGCTGAACTATGTGAAAATACATGAAACGTGTTTGTTGGTCGATATTTGCTATGTTTTTGACTAAATTGCCCTTGTGGGGAATAATTACTAGTAATGTACAATGTTAGTACTTGATCTTATGTAGTTGTTTACACATGTAACGTGTCACCAATGTGTTTGTCGAGTCACACATAATTCACAAACGAAACACGAAACGTATCTCATGCATAGGTATTATGTGCCGAGTCTAGAGACTCAATAATATTTCCAACACTTAGAAAATCTCATTCTTGTTTTAGAGTGCTAGTGAGGATTTTCTGTGACGCGCATCTCTCGGTTGACTTGTTTTTGAATTCTTCGCAAACAATGAGTTTCACGTCCCCTTTTTATTATTTTAAACGCTTTTATTAGGGGGAGATAACATACTCCAAACGCTTTAGATTCTGTTATTAGTTATATATCACTTGTAAGGCTAAGTGGCAAACAAACCAACTAAAGTCCTTCATAACATCGAACCGTTTTGTATTTGTATAATAGCGAGTCACTGTTGAGTAGTACTACTGGGTTTGACAAACCCCACCCAACTTTAAACTCGACGGCAGGTCGAGTGGGTGTAATCTTGGCTAACACATTTTCCATGGTCGTGGTAGACATGGTGGCAAGGCAATTGATAAACAGTCAGCTTCGATGTCGAACACTTAGTAATACTTGTTTTATAGGCTAGCTACCTATTGATATATTATTGACTTAACATTATCTGGTAACGCAAACACTTAAACGCAAACATTTTCTTTATTTATATATGTGAACTCACCAACCCTGTGTTGACACTTTTAGTATGTTATTCTCAGGTAGTCGAGGCAGGCGCGCGATATAGGAACATGCATTCATTGAATACCATCGTTTTGAAAAACTTGTTTTAAACTTTTATTAATTGGGTTTTTAAGTCGTCCTGCGTGACGTAACACTTGGTTTATGATTTACGCTTCCGCACTTATTTAAATTTAATGTTCGTGGTTTGAAAACTTTGAACATGGTGTTTGATTATAACTAATGATTCCGATCCTGTTAGTTTCTGGATTGATAAGAGATGGAACCGAGGCTAGGGAGGAAATTTCCCGCCTGACAGCGGCTATGAAGAAAGTGCAGGATGCTAATGATCAGCAAATGAAGATAATGAGAAAAATGCAAGCCGAGATAGATTTGCAAGAGCAACTCCTTGTGGCGAGATCCCGGACAGAGATAGCTCTAGAGCGTTGTGATATCTTACAGACGCAAATTGCCCAGAATGCAGCAGAACCCGAGGAAGAACCTGAGGAAGACCTCGAGGAAGAACCCGAGGAGGAACCGGAGGAAGAGCCAGCTGAGCCGGAGGCACACTCAGAGGTGTCCTCAGACGATGACATCCAAGAATGATAACACCTAGATGGAGGGGTTGTCTCCATCCAAACTATTATTTTTTATGATTTTAAGGATTGATTTTAAATACTTTGTAGCGAATACAATGGTTTTAATCATGAATTATTATTTGGATTATTATATGGTTGTGATGTGATGTTTGCTTCTTTTATTTTTTTTCTTTCTTACCTACCTTTTATTACATGTATGGTGTGTTGCATATGAAACCGAGAATTCATGTCTAACATTTTATGCTGTAATTCTAGGAGATGTCTGGAAGAAATGCTGGACATGGTCGCGGTAACATCAACCTAACAGTGGCGGGAGCAGTGGTAAAGGTAGAGCTTTCGTCATTGGGTCGGGCCAGGCCCGCAACGATCCGAATTTTGTTACCGGTAAGTTTCTTGTGAACGACTGTTTAGCTTCTGTTTTGTTTGACACTGGACCTGATAGGAGTTTTATATCGAAAGTCTTTAGTAAACTCTTAGACTTAACTCCAACCCCGTTAGATGCTAAGTTTCCTGTCGAAGACATACCGATTGTGCGAGATTTTTCGGAAGTCTTCCCGGAGGATTTGCCTGGACTACCACCTATTCGACAAGTCGAGTTCCAAATTGAATTGACCCCCGGTGCAGCACCCATAGCACGAGCCCCGTATCGGCTCGCACCGGCGGAGCTTCAAGAGTTGTCCACTCAATTACAAGATTTGTTGGATAAAGGTTTTATCCGACCTAGCTCATCACCATGGGGAGCCCCTGTCTTATTTGTCCGAAAGAAGGACGGGACTTTCCGCATGTGCATCGACTACCGAGAGCTGAACAAGGTGACGATCAAGAACCATTATCCCTTACCCCGAATTGATGATCTGTTCGACCAGCTTCAAGGATCGAGTTACTACTCGAAGATCGATCTGAGATTTGGTTACCATCAACTGAGAGTGCGCGAAAAAGATATTTCAAAGACGGCATTCAGGACTCGGTACGGTCACTACAAGTTTTCAGTTATGCTTTTTGGCTTAACCAACGCACCAGCCGTATTCATGGATCTCATGAACAGAGTATGCAAAGCGTACCTCGACAAGTTTGTGATTGTTTTTATTGATGATATCCTCGTCTACTCCAAGAACAAGACCGACCACGAAGAACACCTGAGGTTGATCCTAGAATTGCTAAAGAAGGAACAACTGTACGCCAAATTCTCGAAATGCGAATTTTGGCTTCGCGAGGTTCACTTCTTAGGACATGTGTTCAATAAGAATGGTATCCATGTCGATCCCGGCAAGGTAGAGGCCATCAAAAACTGGGAAGCACCTAAGACTCCGACTGAGGTGCGACAATTCCTAGGACTGGCTGGCTACTACCGACGTTCATCGAGGGATTTTCAAAGATTGCTCAACCCCTCACCGCCTTGACGCACAAGGGTACTAAGTACAATTGGGGTGACGCGCAGGAGTCCACCTTCCAACTGTTGAAAACCAAACTCTGTGGCACCCCTATCCTAGCCCTTCCCGAGAGAACAGAAAATTTTGAGGTGCATTGTGACGCATCGATACAGGGTCTCGGTTGCGTGTTGATGCAACTTGAGAAGGTTATAGCGTATGCCTCTCGACAACTACGGATTCACGAGAAGAACTACACGACCCATGACTTGGAACTCGGAGCCGTGGTGTTTGCTCTTAAGATATGGAGGCATTACTTGTACGGTACCAAGTTTACCATCTACACCGACCACAAGAATCTCCAACATATCTACGATCAGAAGGAGCTGAACATGCGACAGCGTCGTTGGGTCGAGCTGCTTAAGGATTATGATTGTGCCATCAAGTACCACCCTGGTAAGGCCAATGTAGTGGCCGATGCTCTCAGCAGAAAAGAAACCGATAAACCTAGACGAGTGCGAGCATTACAACTCACGATTTACGCCAACTTACCAGATCAGATTCACGATGCGCAACTCGAAGCCTTGAAAGACGACAATCTCCCATCAGAACTTATGCGGGGCATGAACAATCTCCCATCACCGTTTTTCATCCCGTTCAATCCAGATCTGAGCTAGGGTGACCCCTAAGCTCATCATAGGTTCGGTTTATACCCGATTCCACCCGGATCTCGTGACTTAAACGGTTTAACGGTGTCGGCTCGTCGTTTCGTGACTATATCTAACGGGTTAAGCTCATACAATAATAAAATATCATTACCTCGGGTCGGTAATCGGTTTCCTTCTTTGTCTCGGCTTAGGAAAGGAGAGAACTAGAGAAAAAGCTTAAGTGTGTGTTTTGGTGGTGTATGGAATATGTGTAAAATGAGGAATTAAGTGGTGATTATGGTTTATATATTTATGGATCATGGGCTTAAGCCCATGGTCTTTTCCTTCTTTCTTCCACAACCCAAGTCCATAACCCATATCCATTTACCTAACACTAGCCCAACTCATAATCTATTTATCTAAACCGATAACGACCCACTATAAAATAGACGAAATTTATTTTTTTATTATAACCAAAAGTAGGATGTTACAAGTCTTCCCTCCTTAAAGAGATTTCGTCCCCGAAACCTAACTATTACATAAACAAATTCGGGTAAAACTTGTGCATCTCATCTTCAGCTTCCCAAGTAGCATCAGAACCCTTGCGATGCTTCCATATCACTTTCACTAAAGGTATAACCTTGTGACGAAGTTGCTTCTCCTCGCGGTCAAATATCTCAATCGGTTGTTCAATATAGTTCAACTGTTCATCTACCTCAATGTCCATTAATGGCACATGAGACGTGTCATCAGCTAGGCATTTCCTTAGGTGAGAAACATGGAAGGTTGAATGAATTCCTTCTAACTCTTCTTGCAAGTCTAGCTTATAAGCCACTTCACCTACACGATCTATAATCTTAAACGGTCCAATGTACCTTGGACTCAACTTTCCCCTCTTCCTGAAACGAATGATTCCTTTCCAAGGCGAGACCTTGAGCATTACATTGTCACCAACGTTTAACTCAATCGGTCGTTGCCGCTTATCAGCATACGACTTATGTCTGTCTTGAGCAGCTTTCATTCTTGCCTTGATCTGATCGAAATTTGAAGAGGTTTCTTGCACAACTTCTAGGCTTACCATCTCTTTCTGGCCAATCTCTCCCCAACACACCGGGGTTCTACATCGTCTACCGTAAAGCATTTCAAACGGTGGCATACCAATACTTGAATGGTAGCTGTTGTTATAGGAGAACTCTGCTAGATGCAGGTGATCATTCCCACTTCCACCAAAGTATAAAACACAAGCACGTAGCATATCCTCAAGGGTTTGGATCGTCCTTTCAGACTGTCCTTCGATTTGAGGATGATACGCCGTACTGATGTTAAAATCTCATTCCCATAGCTTCATGGAACTTCTTCCAAAACCTCGAAGTGAATCGAGTATCTCTATCAGACTCGATCGATAATGGCACTCCATGCTTGGCCACAACCTCTTTTATGAACAAATTTGCTAACGTTTCTGACGAGATGGCCTCTCGTATGGGCAGAAAGTGAGCACTTTTGGTCAAACGGTCCACTATCACCCAGATGGTATCATGATGCTTAGCTGTACGAGGTAGCTTAGTTATGAAATCCTTGGTGACGTGTTCCCATTTCCATTCTGGTATCTCTAGAGGCTGCATCTTTCCATAAGGTTTTTGGTGCTCTGCCTTGACTTGCAAGCAAGTTAGGCACTTACTGACATAATCTACTACATCATTCTTCATGCCTGGCCATCAGTAATCTCTTTTCAAATCTTGGTACATCTTCGTAGTTCCTGGATGAATCGAATATCTTGACTTATGAGCTTCATCTAAGATTCGACCTCTGAGATCTCCATGGTGTGGAATCCACAAACGGTCAAACCTAGTCTTAACACCATGAGTGTTTTCCATCAACTCGTCTTTCTGACCGAAAATCCTTTCTTTCTTCACTATCCCTTCATCTACCAACACTTCAGACTGTACTTTGATGATTTCATCAAAAAGACTTGAATTCATAATTAACTGGTATGACTTCACTGTTGCAAGGACTTCCTCGTTCTTACGACTTAGCGCGTCGGCGACCACATTAGCTTTGCCAGGATAGTAGTAAATGTCGCAGTCGTAATCCTTAATCAACTCCAACCACCTCCTCTGTCTCATGTTCAGATATTTTTGCTCGAAGAAGTACTTTAAACTCTTATGATCTGTGTAAATGGTACACTTAGTACCATACAGATAATGTCTCCATATCTTGAGAGCATGCACTACTGCTGCTAGCTCTGAATCATGCGTCGGATAAGTACTCTCATGGACTTTCAACTGTCTAGACGCGTAAGCTATCACCTTTCCTCGTTGCATCAACATGCAACCTAACCCACGATGCGAAGCATCAGTGCAAACAACCAAGTCCTCGTCACCATCGGGTAAAGAAAGAATTGGAGCTTGCGTGAGTCTCTTCTTTAACTCCTGAAAAGCTTCTTCTTGAAACTTACCCCAACTGAATACTATCGACTTTCGGGTCATACCGGTCAACGGTGTGGCTATCTTGGAGAACCATCGATGAATCTCCTATAGTAGCCAGCTAACCCTAGGAAGCTTCGTATATCAGTCGGATTCTGTAGAGTCTTCCTATTCGTTATTGCCTCAATCTTAGCTGGGTCCACGGTAATCCCTTCAGGATTAATCACGTGACCAAGAAATTGCACTTCTCGCAACCAGAATGCGCATTTCGAAAACTTAGCATATAACTTCTCTTTCTTCAGAGTCTCCAATACCTCTTTCAGATGCTCAGCGTGATCAGACTCGCTCTTTGAATAAATCAATATATCGTCGATGAAGACAATAACTGACTTATCCAACATTGGCTGACACACCCTATTCATCATGTCCATAAATCCCGCGGGAGCATTCGTTAGACCAAATGACATAACGAGGAATTCGTAGTGTCTATAACGCGTCCTAAACGCTGTTTTAGGGTGCCTGCCTCTTTCAATTTCAGCTGATGATAGCCTGATCTGAGATCTATCCGTGAGAACCAACTTGAACCTTGCAGTTGGTCGAACAGATCATCAATCCTTGGCAAAGGATATCTATTCCTTACCGTAAGCTTATTCAACTCGCGATAGTCTATGCACATTCTCATGCTTCTATCCTTATTCTTCACGAATACCACTGGTGCGCCCCACGGGGAAACACTTGGTCTAATAAAACCTTTGTCGAAGAGTTCTTGTAGTTGGGACATCAATTCTTTCATCTCGGACGGCGCTAGACGGTAAGGCGCTTTCGCGACGGGTTGGGCTCCTGGTACTAAATCTATCTTAAATTCTATCTCTCGCTCCGGTGGCAACCCCGGAAGATCCTCAGGGAATACTTTTGGGTAGTCGCACACGATAGGAACATTTTTCATCTCTTTCGTCTCGGCCATAGCGTTGACAACATACCCCAGGTAGGCACCGTACCCTCGCATTAACAAACCCTCGGCTTTAATCATCAAAATGTCATTAAGCCCAGAACTTTCCTTATCACCATAAACTGTCACCACACTACCATCCAAGGATCTTAACCTTATTATCCTACTCTTACACACTATCTGAGCTTCGTACTCAGACAACCAATCCATTCCCAAAACTACATCGAACCCTCCTAAGGTCATAACATACAAGGTAACAGGGAACTCATGTCCCTCTAACTCTATCTTACAGTTTTTAACCATTTTCATTATTTTAACCGAAGTGTCACTAGAGGTTTCTACAATAAAAGTTTCAGACACTCGGAAACATTTCATTTTAGCTAATTTTCTAAATGGAGTAGCTACGAAACTTTTATTCGCACCCGAATCAAATAATACCGAAGCAGAAATACCGTTTACTAACAACGTACCAGTCACCACATCCGGAATCTGTTTAGCCTGTTCCTGGGTCAGCATGTAGGCTCTAGTCCTTGGCCTAGCTGGATCGTCATCTTTCTTTCCACTACCTCCAGCTCCACCATCAGTACACTCCCTTGCCATATGACCCGTTTTACCACACTTGTAGCATGCGGGTTTTACATCACACTCATTAGCATAGTGCCCCACCTTCCCACACTTATAACAGGCATTTGTCCCAAGCCTACACTCTCCACCATGAGCCTTTCCACACTTGTGACACACATCCGAACCAGTACCCCACTTGCACTCGCCACCGTGCACCTTCCCACACGTCTTGCACGTCTTCCTCTCCCACACCTTCTGCTTCTTGTCCTTAGAGTTCCATAACTGGGTACCGGGACGTTTGACATGATTGACCCACTTCTTATCTTTCTTCTCTTCTTCCACCACAACGTCATCCGCAGCCAGGTCCGCATAAACCATCTCTGCGAGCTCGACAGCAGAGTCAAAGGTAGCAGGTTTACTCGTCCTGACTAGCGTGCGGACTCTCTGTGGCAATCCCCTCACATAGCACTTGGTCCTCTTAGCCTCAGTGTTAACCATATCGGGTACCAACCTAGACATTCGGTTGAACTCTGTGGTATACTCACGCTGTGTCATCATTCCGGCTTTCAGGTTCAGAAACTTCATCTCCGCCCTCTTAACTTCTGCGTCAGCACATAACTTCTTCATCACTAGCTCTTTCAGGTCCTCCCACCTCAGGGCCTTAATCTCATCCCGAGTCTTCCTCTGCTCCACACTTCCCCACCAATACATTGCCTCCTCCTCAAATGACTGGGTGGCATAACCGACAGCTTGGTCGGGACGGCACTCGCTGATTCGGATAATTTCATCCATGGCAGTTATCCATTGAAGAGTAGCGATTGCGTCTCCCAAACCAGTCAGTTTCGGTGGGTCACAACCCTTGAAGGACTTATAGTTGCAGCCACCTCGGCCCCTCTTTCTGTCATCAGCCTTCACGGACCTCACCACGCTCGAAGCCTCCCTTTCTCCATCATCATCTTTCCTACAATCTCCTTCCGCCCTTTCAGCAGTTCTTTCACGGTCCCCAGCAGACCTCTCCGGATTCATGTTCTTTACAGCAGTGGCTACTACTTGGACAATGGCTGCTTGGATTAAGGGATCTAGCTGAACCCCTTCATTGTTGCTTGGGTTTCGTCCAGCTGCGCTTCCTTCACCTCCCGTGTTGGAAGCTGTTTCCACCGAAGGTCGTTGGACACGACGAGGCCTGCCACGACGTCCAGTGCGGCCACCTGCTCCAACAACTGCCCTAGATCCAGCCATCGTATTCTGGAAAGGAAAACACAAACGTCATCACTCAAGGAACTATTTAGTACAAGGATAGTAAGGCTAACAGGTAATAACAGTGGCCAGCTATGATTAGCTAATCACGTTACTTTCCGTGTCCTGTACACTTCCTCTTATGAGTCTATTTGTGTTGGTTCTACTCTAAACAGTTAACCAATCGAACAATCAATTTAATCCTATCCCTAGCATTCACATATTCTTTCTTTAGCAATTAAGCTAACATTTAGATACATATTTAATCATACACTTTACGGTTACTGAGATTGCTTGAGAGACACATGGCTATCTCGAACTGGCATCTTCTTTCTTTTCTTACTTAAATCCCATTCTCTATTCGAGTCAAAGCATATAGGATGCTTAAATCTCTCGAACTTTGCTCTGGTACCAACTTGTAAGGCCCCGTTACCGGTAGTCCTACTTTGGTGTTGGATTTACTCATAAACACAGTTCTAAATATTAGAGTTAGTTAAAACTTTCGCGGAATAATATAAAACATTAACCATTCGTTACAAATATCCATAATTTGTCTTTTAAAACATAACGTAACTCATAACATTCAAAACATCATGAAAATCTTCGGATGCCAGCCTCTTCAATCCTGCCATGTGTCTATCTCAAACCAGCTGCCTCAGTCTATTAACGTGCGTGCATACTAAAAGTCAGCAACGCTGAGTGAGTTCTAGTTAATTACATAACTTACTTTACATACACATATACGTGCCCGAAGGTACGCATTACATACTTAACTTGTCCATCATTCTTTCATATACATTCATAACTAACCTTACATTATAAAGAGCATTCGCCCTACATGCCTCGGATATTATTAGGGTCCGGTACCCTCTATCCTCGGATTTTATTAGGGTCCGGTCACCCTTCATCCTCAGATATTATTAGCGTCCGGTCACCCTTCATCCTCGGATATTATTAGGGTCCGGTACCCTCCATCCTCGGATATTATTAGGGTACGGACCCTTTCTTCCATACCTCCGTAGCATACTTTCGGTATACATAATCGTAAAGTTTCGTACGTACATACATCATTCATTCTTCATCTTACAACATACATATAACATCAAACCATTTCCTGGAAGTACATGCAATTCAGAAGATCGTTCATGTACCGACGAGAAATCATTCATACATTTCACATAATACATATATGGCATACACTTATCACTTAGGATAAGTGTATTAACTAATCACATCGAGTATGCACACAACCCCGAAAACATAACAAGGAATGGGGCTAGAAACTCACCTGAATGCGATTACGTTCGCCGTTAATAGTTATTCCCTTCTATAGCTATGCGCGACTAACTGTATAACAATTACTCGTATCAATTATCTATCACTAGCCATATCACGTTTTTATTCTAACTATAACCCTCAACGAACGGGGGTCCGGGGGCAGCGCCCCTGGCAGCGGGGTCTAGGGGCGCCAGCCCCTAGCAGGGTCCAAGGGGCAGAGCCCCTGGCTGGAGTCGAGTTGCTAGGTCAGCCTGGAAAAAATTTTATTTCTATTAACTGTCTTAACACATTTTCCATTAGAATTTTGAATCATCATTTAATTAGTTAACTTGAAAGTTCAAGGGCTTATTTGTAAACAAATCATTCTTTTCTAAGTCCAAGGACTGTTCTTGTCATTTTGTTAAACTTCTAATTCGTTACTGGTTCATAACGAACTGGCTTATCTTAGCGAACTGGTTCCTATAACGAATTTGGACCCTTTAACGAACTGGACTCCTTAACGAATCAGTTCCATAGCGAACAAGTCCATCTAATTCGTTTTCTCTTTTAACGAGCTGGTCATAACGAATCAAAGGTAGTTCGTTACCCTTTCCCCTAACGAATCAGAGACGAACTAGAGTTAGTTCGTCCTGCTCTCTTATGCGAATCAACTAACGAATCACCTTCCAATTCGTTAAGTTCCTATAACGAACTAGGGTTAGGTCAGAGAATGTCATAAACATTCTCTGACATTCCCTTCCTCGTACACGATGCCTTTCCGGCGCCTGAAAGCCGCCGGAAAACCGCGAACACGCCGGAAAAACGAGTTTTAACTCATTTTTCACCGTTTTTCGTCCCGTTCGATCCAGATCTGAGCTAGGGTGACCCCTAAGCTCATCATAGGTTCGGTTTATACCCGATTCCACCCGGATCTCGTGACTTAAACGGTTTAACGGTGTCGGCTCGTCGTTTCGTGACTATATCTAACGGGTTAAGCTCATACAATAATAAACTATCATTACCTCGGGTCGGTAATCGGTTTCCTTCTTTGTCTCGGCTTAGGAAAGGAGAGAACTAGAGAAAAAGCTTAAGTGTGTGTTTTGGTGGTGTATGGAATATGTGTAAAATGAGGAATTAAGTTGTGATTATGGTTTATATATTTATGGATCATGGGCTTAAGCCCATGGTCTTTTCCTTCTTTCTTCCACAACCCAAGTCCATAACCCATATCCATTTACGCAACACTAGGCCAACTCATATTCTATTTATCTAAACCGATAACGATCCACTATAAAATAGACGAAATTTATTTTATTATTATAACCAAAAGTAGGATGTTACAAATCAATAGATGATTAATAGCAACTTAAAATAAGAAAGGGTGTATGATTATAAACTTGAATTAGTTAACACATGGTTGAAATAAACAACTTACTAAGGATAGAAATTTTATTAAATGCTGCATTAAAAGAATAAAATGGAATAGATTATTTAGGATGTATGAAACCCTATCAAACCAACTGAATGAATTAAACAAAGAATTGTATTTAATCAAAGTGAAAGAATTAGATTAATTAGAATTATCTAAGAATAAATGTTACTAAAATGGGAAAGTTTGTTAGAACAACACTTAGAAAATTTATAAAAATCCATGATCCTTTGATTTGAAAAATTGATTAAAAGGTTGATAAAGACGGGAATAATATAAAAGTGACTAGTTACAAAGGTATAAAAACTTCTAAAAAGCTAAAACATAATGATATTAAAAAGAATAATACTTTGATCATGAAACATAAGATTCTTCTAAAATAGAAAAATAAGAACCTTTTACTTAAAAGTAATGTTTTGGATGATTATGAACTTACAACTTAGGTTAAAGATCTGGACATTTTAAAATATTTAATAATAATTGAATATATAAAAATAACAAGCTTAACTAGTAACATTGTTTAAGGAATTCTAAAATACGAACTAGGAACCGAAAAAATCGATTAAACGTGTCTTATGAATATATATAGTCAAAACTGCAATTTATGGTAAATTATATGTTATTATTGTGTGTTTAGTTCATAGGACACGGGATTTTTGGAAACAAAAAGTTACAAAACCGTGAGTATGGTATGTATCGTGTTATCAACTATGACAGTCATACGTAATCTGTTATTCTTAGCTAGTTACAACAGCACGATTTTTTTAAAAGGTAAAATGCTTATTGTTTTGTGATGTAATGACGATAGATTATTACACATAGGGCTGGCATATCGTGTATACCCGTACACGATAAGACACGAACACGAAATGGGTATACCTGTACACGACACGAAAACTTATCATGTACCTGTAACCCAAACACGAACATGAACCTGTTAATACCTGGTATACACGATAGTACACGATAATAGTCGTTTAGAAACACATATTTGACAACCTTTTAGCGAAACAAAAGTCAACGAAAATTCATAAACGTCTTAAAATAAAACATAAATCCATGCTCCTTAACAAATTTAAGACAAAAACATATAGAATTCTAATCAAAACATATATTGAAAAAAATATCAAGTTCCAAACTTCCAAGTTCCAATTGGTCTTTCTTCCCAAATCTTCAATTCCAAACAATCAAACCTACACACAAAATAAGTATAGTCAATTAGTCATATTAATCATGGACAATTGGACATATTCATATAGTTTTATCAAGTAACATTATTAGAAAGTTTTAGAGTGAGGTACCTTAGGATTGTTCATTGTTTTTAGCGAGCAACACTACTTGAAGCATTTGGAGTTAGTACCTTAGGATTGTTCACCGAGTTTGAAGCATTTGATTCACAACTAATGTCAAGCGACATTATATCTTCAGTGAGCTCTTCCACACTAACTTTATTAGAACCTACAAAGTACAAACAAATATATGCATTATAAAATTAATATAATGTTACACAAAGTTACACAAAAATAAAACCAAACTTGAACCAAAATAAGTATAGTTGAATCAACAAACATACCGTTTTGGCTTTCTTATCCTTCGTCCTTTCCACCTTCTTTTGTGGGTCACTCATAATTACCTAAATAGTAAATACTAAAAAATGTGAGCAATCAAAAGTTCAAAACCAAATAAGTGAAATAACTAACTAAAACCGCCCTATAATAGTATAATTCACATCAATACTTAATAGTTTTGTACAAAACACAATAAACTCCGCAAGTCCCATATGCTTCATCTCTTCTACTGATTTTGGGAAACACGTATGCTACTACTGTCCAAACACACTTCCATCAAAGCCAAAAATTTACTTTTCATAAACTCAGCAAGTCCCAACCATTCTTCATAATTAAAAAAACTGCCATTTTATACAAACTGACAAACTCTTTGAATATATATTTAATTTTAACTAATTTTAACACACAACAATCAGAAATCGGTTAAACAAATCCTATACTTCCGAACTGAAATCAAACAAAATCAAATAAAAAACGATGAGGAAACGGAACTTAATTAGCTAATCTCAATACCAAGAAATCATATACTGATTAGGCCACGAGATTAGTCATTTCACTGATTAGGCCATTAACTTAACCAAATCAAACACGAGATGAGTCATTTCAATAATATGAATTAATTGCAACAAAACAAAACTTACCAAGAGAGTATAGTCGTCGAGAGGTTTATGGCTAAAGATAGTAACGCCGGAGAGAGTATGGTCAGCACCAGTGATGGCCGGAGAGAGATACGCCGGCGACGGATGGATGGCCGGTGACGGGTGGGAGGATGGATGATGAGAGAGGACGAGAGGTGACGGCTGATGATAAATTGATAAGAATTTAGGGTTAGGGATAAATGGATAATGGGTGGGTTATTGTCACACCCCCATCTAAGGCCTAGGAGCGTGACCCAACAGTTGGTATCGTAATTGTAAATAAATCAGAGTTGCGTTAATTTGCGGAAGACTTATAAAACTTCAAGGATCAAAACATAACTTTTATATATACATTTAACGACGGGATTATAAAATACTCGTTTAGATTTGTTAACAAAAGATTACATATTTATGTTTACAAACCACCATTTATGTTTATACAAAATAAAATCCGAGCCATCGGATATATAAGCACTTCGTCACTCCAAGTGCTAAACTTGTTCACCTGCAAAATGTAAGAAAATACGTCAGCAACGAATGCTGGTGAACACGCTGACACTTTATTACCCCTCGAGACTACGCCTGCCTCGGCCCATCGTGGCTTAGGAATAACAAAGTCAAATAACACATTATAAATACGAGCCTCTACTCTAGGTCACCTCAGCAAACACCGCAGCGTTCGTCTTAGTTAAGTACCCGTAAATATACACATAAGGTCGTACTCCCTGCAGGAGAGCGTCCTACGACCAAGGGTGGTGCGATCATGCCCATACATCGCATAGTACCACCTATGTAAGGATCCAGACATATGTATACCATAGCCTGACGGCTAGGTTTATACCCATACTTATAACGGTTTTAGGAACACATAGTTCCTTGTAAATAATTTCATATAACAAGTTTGACTCAATTGAAACCAAGTTTGAAAGTTTGGGGGCGTATTCACCTTTTCACTTTAGAATCGGCTTCACTCACCGTCCAAGGGTCTTTCCCTTCTTTATCTCGCACCTCGTTGGTGTTTAGAAACTCTAGGGACTGGTGCAGCACTCCAACGCCACTTTACTTCTTGATCGTCAAACGATAACGCCAAACTTCAACACTCGTCGTCACGCTTTACGAGATTCATCATCATTACGACAAACACCTTCTTGGTATATGGGTGGAGGGTGACACGTACTTCTAGGAAAAGATGATACACAAACGAGGGATCGGGGTACGCTTATCGAGGAGAATCATTAATATGATTGTCGGAATCTAGTGAGATGTTAGAGAGAGACTTGAGAGCAGGTTTTGGATGTGTGAAATGAACACCCCATGGCTGCTATTTATAGACGATAATTGGCTCCCATCGCAATACGCGATGGGTCCCTGGGCAGGCCTATCGCGTATCGCGATATAGGCTTGCTGAATCACCACGTAGACCTGCCACGTGTTGACACGTGGCAGGCGCCTCCCCACGTGGCGACACGTGGCGGACGTGTTGCCACGTGGCGGCAACCGATGCCACCGTGTGCCACGTGGCACACGTGTCACAACTTGTCAGACACCCCATCGCGTATCGCGATGGGAGTCTCTTCTGACTCATCGCGTAGCGCGATGGGTCAGGAAAACAATACTTTCACTTTTAACCCTAAAGTTTGGAATTTGGCAATTTTAGTCCCTAGGCTTTGGAAAGTTGATACTTTGAACTCGAAATTTTCACGTTGTTACATCCTCCCCACCTTGAAACAAATCTCGTCCTCGAGATTGCTTTACTCGAACAAGTGTGGGTATTTTCTTTTCATTTCCGATTCGAGTTCCCAAGTATATTCGGGCCCTCTACGCGAGTTCCATTTTACTTTCACTTTTTTCAAAGTTTTTCTTTTTAACTTCTTTGTTTTTGAATCTTCAATTTGTATTGGTCTTTCTACGAATTTTAAGTTCTCGTTAATTTCTACGTCTTTTAATGGCATAGCCAAATATTCATCGGTCAAAGACTTACGCAGATTCGAAACATGGAATGCATCATGTATCCCTTGCATTTCCTCGGGTAGTCGCAAACGGTATGCAACAGTGCCGATTCGTTCAAATACCTCAAAAGGTTCAACGAATCGAGGACTCAATTATCCTTTCTTACCGAAGCGAACAACGCCTTTCCAATGCGAGACTTTCAACAGAACCTTGTCACCGACATTAAATTCCAATGGCTTACGGCGAACATCAGCGTAACTCTTTTGTCGATCACGCGCCGTCTTAAATCGTTCTCGGATTTGAAGAATCTTGTCAGTGGTTTCTTGGACAATCTCGGGTCCAGACAATTGATTGTCTTCGGTTTCAGACCAACACACGGGCGTTCTACATTTTCGTCCATATAACGCTTCAAATGGTGCGGCTTTGATACTTGTGTGATAGCTATTATTGTACGAGAATTCATTAGGGGTAAGTGGTCATCCCAACTTCCACCTAAATCGATCACACAAGCGCGGAGCATATCTTCCAACGTTTGAATCGTCCTTTCACTTTGCCCATCGGTTTGTGGATGATAGGCAGTGCTAAGATTTAAATTCGTACCAAGAGCTTGTTGGAAGCTTTTCCAGAAATGAGACGTAAAAGGACTGTCTCGATCATAAATTATAGACAGCGGTACTCCATGCAAAGCAACGATGTTGTTCACATAAATGTGCGCTACTTTATTCATTGAGTACGACTCATTGATGGGTATAAAGTGTGCGGACTTCGTTAAATGATCTACAATAATCCAAATAGCATTGTGTTGTCGAGTCGTCTTTGGGAGTTTAGTAATAAAATCCATAGTGATTAACTCCCACTTCCAAACGGGAAGTTCGGTTGCTGAAGCAATCTCGAAGGCTTTTGGTGTTCAGCCTTGACTTTCAAACAAGTAAGACATCTCGCAATGTGCGAAGCGACATCCCTTTTCATTCCGTTCCACCAATAGTTTGCCTTTAGATTGTGGTACATCTTATCACTTCCGGGATGCATCAAATACTTAGATTTATGAGTTTCATTCAAAATTTTCTCACGCATACCTCCGATAATTGGTACCCAAATCCTATTACAGAGTCTAAGGATACCATCGTCACCCTTGACTAATGAGTCAATGGTGCCATTACGCTTTTCGTCGTAGATTTGGTTTTCATTGATCGCTTGAGTTTGAGCGGATTTGATTTGTTCGAAAAGATCGATTTGAAGTTCTAGTCGCAACGCTCGAACTCCTTTAGGCTTTTCATGTTCCTTGCGACTTAAGGCATCGGCCACGACGTTGGCTTTTCCTTCATGGTAAACAATCTCACAATCGTAATCATTGAGCTTTTCCATCCATCGCCGTTGGCGCATGTTGAGCTCCTTTTGATCAAAGATGTGCTTCAAGCTCTTATGATCAGTGTAAACGGTGAATCTTACTCCATAGAGATAGTGCCTCCATATCTTCAGTGCAAAAATTATGGCGCCTAACTCTAGATCGTAAGTCGTGTCGTTCTTTTCGTGTACTTTGAGTTGACGAGAGGCGTAGGCGATTACTTTCTTGCACTGCATTAGTACGCATCCTAAACCCAAGTGTGATGCGTCACTAAATACTACAAAATCCTCAGTACCTTCTGGCAAGGCCAGTATTGGTGCTTGAGTAAGCTTTTGTTTAAGTATATCGAACGCCTCTTGTTGCTTCGTTCCCCATTCGTATTTGATGTTCTTGCGAGTTAAGGAAGTTAGAGGAATGGCGATTCGAGAAAAGTTTTCTATGAATCTACGGTAGTAGCCGGCCAAACCAAAGAAACTTCGGATCTCGGTTGGCGACTTTGGGATCTCCCACTTAGAGATAGTTTCAATCTTAGCGGGGTCCACTTGAATACCCTTAACGTTAATGATGTGACCAAGAAATTGTACCTCATGTAACCAGAACTCACATTTCGAGAACTTAGCATACAACTTCTTGGTTATAAGAATTTCAAGCAACGTTCGAAGGTAGATTTCATGATCGGCCTTTGACTTAGAATAAATAAGTATGTCGTCGATGAATACGATAACAAATTTATCCAAGTAAGGCTTTCAAATACGATTCATCATGTCCATGAACGCAGCTGGAGCATCAGTAAGTCCAAACGGCATGACCGTGAACTCATAATGTCCATACCTTGTTCGAAACGCGGTCTTTGGAATATCTTCAGATTGGACTTTGAGTTGATGATAGCCGGAACGAAGATCGATTTTTGAAAAGAAGCTAGCACCTTGAAGTTGGTCGAAAATATCATCGATACGAGGGAGTGGATATTGGTTTTTGATTGTGACATTGATTAATGCACGATAGTCGATACACATACGCATAGATCCATCCTTCTTCTTGACGAATAGTATTGGTGCTCCCCAAGGTGACGAACTTGGTCGAATGAAACCTTTCTCCAAAAGCTCATCGAGTTGTTTCTTTAACTCCTTCATCTCAGTTGGCACTAAGCGATATGGAGCTTTGGAGAACAGACCAGTACCAGGAATAAGATCGATTCTAAATTCTACTTCACGATCGGGAGGTATTCCAGGAAGTTCATCAGGAAAGACGTCAGAAAAGTCAGAAATGATAGGAACGTCTTTGATTTCTTTTGGCTTTGACTCTTCAGTGATGTAGGCCATGAATGCGAGACATCCTTGATTCAAATATTTGTTAGCCCTAATCATGGAAATTATGCTAACTTGGCCAGCGTCCTTGTCCCCTTCAATTCGAATCGTTCATTTATCAGGGGCTTGAAGTTCAACGGTTTTGCTATTGCAGATAATATGAGCATGGCCATCCGATAACCAATCCATACCAAGTACAATATCAAAACCAGCCAGACTCATGGGCAACAAACAAATAGGCAGAATATAACCAGCTAGAAGTATTTTTCCGTTTTCAAGGGCTTTGGAGATTTTAACGATTTCGCCACTAGAAGTCTCGATGATTAGAGTTATATCTAATTTTGTTAATGGTTCGTCTAATATACTACAAAAACTATAATCTATAAAACTTATATTGGCACCCGGATCAAATAAAACTCTAGCATAGGTGTCGTTGACTAAAAACGTACCGGTTATGGTTTCCGGCATGTCAGTGGCCTTCTTTGTGTCGAGTATAAAGACTCGAGCCTTTCCCTTCTTGTTTTGGCCACTTCCGCCCGCACCACCAGCAGGAGGTTTGTTCTTTGGGCACTCAAAACTTAAATGGCCAATTTCCTTGCAATTAAAGCAAGTCATCTTCTTCTTCCAGCAGCCAGCAGCCGCATGACCCGTACGGTTGCATGATTCACAGACTTTTGGAGGCGGGGCGAAGTTTCATCGACCCTTGTGGTACCTCCTACAAGTCTTACATGGCGTAGAATTGTTTCGGTTTACGCCCTTGCTTCTAAAGTTGGAACTTCCTCCAGTCTTTCCTTGAGCAGTTGTTGGTGTCACTTTCTTGTCCTCTTCCTTGTTGCGGACCATGCCACCCATCAAGTAACCAGCTAACTCCATCGCAGAGTCAGCGGTTTGAGGCAAGTGAGACTTCACCGTGTCGCGGATTTCCCGCGATAGTCCCCATATGTATCTTGTAACTTTGCTGGACTCAGGGTTAACCAGCTAGGGAACAAGGCGACAGTACTCAAGAAACTTGGTATTGTACTCTCGGAGGTTTGTCCCTACGACCTTATGATTAAGGAATTTCGTTTGGATTTGATCGGTTTCATGCATGGGACAAAACTTTCCCATCACCATGGCCTTAAACTCTTCCCACTTCAGGCCGTACATCACATCTCTTCCCTTACTCATCAACAACGCATTCCACCATTCGTGCGCTTCTCCTTTAAACATCAGGGCGGAATATTGGATCTTCTCTTCCTCAGAACACTTACTCGTGATAATAATAGTCTCCATCTCCTCGAGCCATCTCACGGTTGTGATAGCTCCCTTATCACCATGGAACTCTTTTGGTCCATAGTATTTAAAATCCTTGAACGTACACCCACTAACTTTCAATTTCTTAAACTCTCGTCTAATTCCACCGTCGGCGTTAGACTCGTGAACACTACCCTCATCATGAGAGGTTTTTGGACGGGATTTCACGTATTTTGAAGGATGAACGGAAGGATTAACAGATCGGGAATGTTTGGATTTTCTATATTGAGATCTAAACTCGGATTCTTCCTTAACGGCTTGCTTAATCATCTTTTGTATTTTATTCATGTATTTTTCAGGAATTTCTTCCTCTCGCTCGTTCTCATTTTCGCGGCATTTCCCCTTATCTTTTATCTCTTTCTCTTTACGAGCATTTTCATTGTTGTTACTTTGTTCAGACATATTTCTCTTTTTCTTTTTCAATTAAGTCTGAAATTTTAACTACATTTCTTTTAAAACACACATTTTATTTATTATACATTTATATATATATCACGAGGATATATATATATATATATATATATATATATATATATTACACACTAATATATATATATATATCATTCCAACGATGTATATATATCTTGTCCTATCATTACATGAGAACGTTTCAAACGTTCTTTATTTATACACATAACATACAAGACTATTTTACACACATAGCTTCACATTGTATTCCACCATCTTAAGTTCTTCAAGAACTTCTTCACAACCTTCGTTAGTTTGTTGCACTTACGAAGGAGTGTTTCTCCAACTTTCTTCTTTTTATTTCCTTGCTGGTGTACCTTCTTCCTCTAATCATCGGTTTCGTGTAAGGCACGATCCAAATGCTCTTCATACGATTGTGGGACTATGTTGGGGTATCCATACTGTGGAGGTGGGTCGCGGTAACCTAGAGTCACCATCTCGTAGTGATTCCTCGGCTATGGATACGGAACATAGTCCATGTCAGATGAAAGGTAGAGGTAAGTTTTGGCAGCTTGGTTCTGCTCCCGGATCTCATCGGTTTTTTCTTGGATTGATGGAATTTCTCCTTGGAATGGTGGGAAGCTTGACGAAGTTCGAATCCTAAGTTTCTCAAGGTATTGGACATATGGATCCACAGAACCATAGCTTGCGTTTTGGGAAGTGAGTGATCCTTCCATTGGGCTTGTCATCACATTCAGGTTATTAGGATGCTCTTCTTCCGCTTCTTCCTCAATCTCTTCCTCAGGTTCCTCCTCTTCTTCAAGATCTTCCTCTTCATCGGGATCTTCTTCTTCTGGTTCATCTTCCTCCATGGGTTGTGTAGTCTCAATGTTTATTGGGGACATCTGAAAAATTTCAGAGGGCATCATTTCCCTCATCCTTGGTTTGCGGGATGTCCCTTCACCGTTGTTGGGTTGAGAACTAACTTCTTTGAAGGTGGAGCTTACCCTCATCCTTGGTTTGCGGGATATTTCATCCACTCGGAGGATGGTTGAGAGTTTGGTAGGTATCCGGTTGGATAATATTGTGGTATTTCCGAGGGTTGGTAAGTGGGGATCTCTGTTGGATGGTACGTCTGTATTTCGGAGGGATTATACATTGGTATTGTTAATGGATGGTAGCTTGAGTGTCTTGGTGGCTCAATTCCTTGTTTCGGTGGACTATCGGGAACATCTATTGGGTAGTGCCTGCTTCCGGGGTAGTACACAGGTTTGGTCAAGTCATGTTCCACGTCTTAATTGAAGTATGCTTCATAATAACCCTCGCTCATGTTGTATTCGGGGTAGGGTTCGACAATTCCAGCCTCCTTTGCCTTGTGCACAAAGTCTTCGATGTGAGCTTTGAATGACATCTAATATTATGGGTGGTTTAGAATGTAGAGTGGGAAAGAAAGGTTACCCAATTATTTTCTATACTTGGATCGAAGCTTGGGTATTGTTTTATGATACCCAATTCGCTAAGATCGATGGCTCTGATACTAACCTGTCACACCCCATCTAAGGCCTAGGAGCGTGACCCAACAGTTGGTATCGTAATTGTAAATAAATCAGAGTTGCGTTAATTTGCGGAAGACTTATAAAACTTCAAGGATCAAAACATAACTTTTATATATACATTTAAAGACGGGATTATAAAATACTCGTTAGAGTTGTTAACAAAAGATTACTTGTTTATGTTTACAAACCACCATTTATGTTTATACAAAATAAAATCCGAGCCATCGGATATATAAGCACTTCGTCACACCATGTGCTAAACTTGTTCACCTGCAAAATGTAAGAAAATACGTCAGCAACGAATGCTGGTGAACACGCTGACGCAAAAATATTCCATTTTACTTTATTACCCCTCGACACTACGCATGCTTCGGCCCATCGTGGCTTAGGAATAACAAAGTCAAATAACACATTATAAATACGAGCCTCTACTCTAGGTCACCTCAGCAAACCGCAGCGTTCAACTTAGTTAAGTACCCATAAATATACACATATGGTCGTACACCCTGCAGGAGAGATTCCTACGACCAAGGGTGGTGCGATCATGCCCATACATCGCATAGTACCACCTATGTAAGGATCCAGACATACGTATACCACAGCCTGAGGGCTAGGTTTATACCCATAGTTATAACGGTTTTAGGAACACATAGTTCCTTGTAAATAATTTCATATAACAAGTTTGACTCAATTGAAAACAAGTTTGAAAGTTTGGGGCGTATTCACCTTTTCTCTTTAGGATCGGCTTCACTCGCTGTCCAAGGGTCTTTCCCTTCTTTATCTCGCACCTCGTTGGCGTTTAGAAACTCTAGGGACTGGTGCAACACTCCAACGCTGCTTCACTTCTTGATCGTCAAACGATAACGCCAAACTTCAACACTCATCGTCACGCTTTACGAGATTCATCATCATTACGACAAACACCTTCTTGGTATATGGGTGGAGGGTGACACGCACTTCGAGGAAACGATGATACACAAACGAGGGATCGGGGTACGCTTATCGAGGAGAATCGTTAATATGATTGTCGGAATCTAGTGAGATGTTAGAGAGAGACTTGAGAGCAGGTTTTGGATGTGTGAAATGAACACCCCATGGCTGCTATTTATAGACGATAAATTGGCTCCCATCGCGATACGCGATGGGTCCCTGGGCAGGCCTATCGCGTATCACGATATAGGCTTGCTGAATCACCACGTAGACCTGCCACGTGTTGACACGTGGCAGGCGCCTCCCCACGTGGCGACATGTGGCGGACGTGTTGCCACGTGGCGGCAACCGATGCCACGTGGCACACGTGTCACAACTTGTCAGACACCCCATCGTGTATCGCGATGGGAGTCTCTTCTGACTCATCGCGTAGCGCGATGGGTCAGGAAAACAATATTTTCACTTTTATCCCTCAAGTTTGGAATTTGGCAATTTTAGTCCCTAGACTTTGGAAAGTTGATACTTTGAACTCGAAATTTTCACGTTGTTACAGTTATAATATAACTATATATATTTTAATATATATATATATATATATTTAATTTTAAATATAACCAAGTATTAACAGGTACCTAACAGGTAAACAGGTATTATACCTGTTTAGACACGAAAATTAACAGGTAATTTCGTGTCTACCTGTTTAGTACACGAAACTTGTTAAGGCCTTACCTGTTACCTGTTAAATTCGTGTAGGTTTGTGTCGTATATTCGTGTATAAATTGCCAGCCCTAATTACACAAGGATTTGTGATATAATGGCGATAGACAATTATACACAGGATATTTTGGATATAATGCGGAGTGTAGTGACGATTACACACGAATTGATATCAGATATATTGACAAAAGATCATTATATGGATTATGTTTCGATTCATATATATATATATATATATATATATATTTATATATATATATATATATATATATATGTATGTATGGACTATTTTTTATATAAAGGAAAACTCAACAACACAACAACACTTTGTGTTGATCGATATTTTAATATGCTTTTCAGGTAAGTGAAGATTTCGAGACGACATGGACAGAAGGGCGTGTGGTGTTTGAACAAAGTTGAAATAATGTAAACCGTGCAATAGTACGTGTAAGAAAACTCTGATATTGTAAAATACTTTCTTTAATAAAAAGATGATGCTTTTATTATTAATTGTCTATTGTTATTGGCTATAGGCATCTGTCATAACCCGAATAACTTAAGTTAAGTCTTCCACTGTGTTGAGTTAAGATTTTCGGGGTGTGACAGAAGTTGGTATCAGAGCCAATAGTTATAGAGAATTAGAAAATAAAAGGTTTTCTAAACTATAACCGTATGTTCAACACACGCTCCTTTCCTGCCTCTCGAAACGAAAAGGTAACATATATATATATATATATATATATATATATATATATATATATGGGTTAGTTTCATTTAAGAACTCTAAAAAAGTTAAGAACTCTTAGGAACTTTAAGCAACAAAACATTTTTTTAATTTTTTTTACATGTTAAACATTATTTAAGATTAGTTTTATTATATTTTATATAAAAAATTTTGATTACATATATTAATCACAAGTTTACATATGTGTAAAATTTATGTACTAACAATTTACATAGGTGTAAAACAAAACATGGATTTGTATAAAAACTAATTTTTAAAATTGTAATCGTACATATAAATATAATAAAATGATAAAACTACATTCAAATAAAATCAACATACAAAAATTTTTATAAAAAACGTTAGTTTTCAAGAGTTCCTTCAAGTTCTTAAATAATTTAACAGTTCTGTAATGATACTCATCATATATATATATATAATTGATTATTACTAACTTGCATTGATATGTTCTTTTCAGATGACGACTTCATTAGTGATTGTGTCTGATTCTGACTCCAGCGACGACAGCACCCCACTATCACCGGTCGAGTTTCGTCCGGTAGTTGCATCTGGATACGCTGGTTCTACTTCGGGAACCGCACCTCTCAAGGTGTATTCCCGAAATAAAACTAGAGCCACCCACGATGCACCGGCCCCCGTTACGCTATCCCACTAGCAGTGATCCCACCTCCACCACCTCCTCCCTCACTGGAGCCTGTGTAGAGGAAGGACCCTCTGATCACAAAATTGTTATGATTCTTCTAGGCAAGTTCTTTTCTTATGAGAATGTTGCTCACAATCTTGTGGATCGCGCCCTTTCCATAGAACACAAGCAAGGCACCGATGACCAATCGCACAATGCTCTGTGTCAGTTTGTGTATGATATGAAGAATCATGGGTTGCTTACGGAGGCCAGGTTGGGAGATCTTGAGATGAAGAATGGTGTGATTGAGCCATGCTTGTGTTACTTGATGAGCATTCACTAGGCTTAGCTCACAAGTAGTGTTGTTTATTTTGGGTAGTATGTTATGTAACTTAACCATGAACTTGCAGTCTTTTGTATGGTTATGGTAACTTTGGTAGGAACTTAAAAACTATGGTGGGTGATGAAGGTGTACACCTAATTTTGGTAATTATAAAATCCCACTCTTTGATGATTATATATATATTTGTGTTATGAATAAAGCTACTAAATTCCTTAAAAATTTAGAAAATATCACTTTTTCCAAAACTAACAAAATTATATTCTTTTTCTAAAAAGAACATGGCGCCCAAAACGAGACGAGCAACTAATTATCAAGCGTCCGGATTACCATCCTCTCAAGACGAGTTAGCTCAACTAATCGCTCAACATGTAAATACGACACTCGAGCAACATGAGGCTAACCTCAACGCAAGCCAAAACCCTCCAAAATACAACTAATAATCTAAACGGGGGAACACCTAGAACCAAAAATCTAAACGAAAACCCCTCGGGTAGTACGGTACACAGGTGCTCAGACAAAACTTTCCAAGGTTGCAGACCGGAAGAATTTACCGGTGCCGAAGGACCTTTGGAAATTATTCGATGGATCGAGAAGATGGAATCTGTAATGAAAATCAGTGATTGCACTCCTCTCGAACGGATAACATACTGAGTGTGTTCATTCCGTGATGAAGCACTCAAGTGGTGGAACCCCATAATTCAAAATCTTGGAGAAGATGCCGCTTATCGTCTAACCTTGGAAGAACTGAAAGAAATGTTGCTAAAGGATTACTATCCCCGAAACGAACTTCAGAAGATTAAATATGACTTCTGGCAGTTAAAGATAGAAGGTGTCGACATCGGAGGATATACTTCCCAATTCAATGCATTGGCTCGGCTGGTACCCCGACTGGTTACGCCTGAATATGCAAGAATCGAGAGATACATCTGGGGATTAGCTCCCGAAATCCAAGGAATTGTCACGTCCTCCAAACCAACCACCATCCAGTTAGCCCGAGAGCTGGCAAAATCTTTAACTGATAGTGCAGTTCGTATGGGAACTCTGAAAGACTCCGGAAAGAAAGCGGCCACCGTCGAACCTGAACGAAAAACAGCTGCCGAGAATCAGAAACCCAAAGAACTCAAAAGGAAGTGGAATGGTAACTCAGGAGAGCAGTTCAAGAGAAACCAAGGAGCAGGAAGAATGTTTGCATCAAACGCAAGAGGACCAGGAGGAAGCTCAGGACAGGGTTCCACTTGTAGCAAGTGTGGGAAGAACCATAGTGGTGAATGCTAGAAGTGTAACAGATGCAATCGATTTGGCCATATGACTCGCGACTGCTACGCGAAGATAGCAACATCCACGGGAAGCCGAACTCCCGGATGTTTTGAGTGCGGTGTCATCGGACATTTCAGAAATGAGTGCCCCAAACTCATCCGTAGCCACCAGTATGTTTCTCGTTAATAATCACTATGCTTATGTACTATTCGATACTGGAGCAGATCTAAGAATTGTTTCTAATCAATTTGAACCCCTTCTCGGTATTGAACCAAGTAAGTTAGACAATAACTACTCAATAGAATTAGCTAACGGGAAACTAATTGAAATTTGAAACCAGTAAAATTGTCCGAAACTGCAACATTCTGTTAGAAAATCATAGATTTCCAATTGACCTTCTATCCGTAGAATTAGGCAGTTTTGATATAGTAGTAGGAATGGATTGGCTATCAAAAAATGAAGCAGAGATCGTATGTTCCGAAAAACTAGTTCGTCTACCAACCCCAACTGGTCAATGTCTGAACATTCAAGGAGATCAGAGTAACACCAAGTTAAAACTCTCTAGCATCACAAAAACTAGCAAAATGCTAAGGAAAGGATGTCCGGCTTTTCTCATCAACGTAGTCGACACAAAGGCTAAAGAGCGAAAGATAGACGATATCCTGTAGTACGAGATTTTCTAGAAGTTTTCCCTGAAGATTTTCCTGGATTACCTCCTTAGCGTCAAGTCAAATTCAGAATCGATCTGGTTTAAGATGCCGCTTCGATAGCTCGATCTCCGTAAAGATTGGCACCATCGTAAATGCAGAAGCTATCTAACAAAATTCAGGAATTACTGGACAAAGGATTTATAAGACCAAGTTTCTCACCTTGGGGAGCTCCAATCTTATTTGTGAAAAAGAAGGACGACTCTTTTTGAATGTGTATCGATTACTGAGAACTGAACAAACTTACCTTTAAGAATCGGTACCCACTACCGAGGATTGATGATTTGTTTTATCAATTACAAGGTTCAAGCTATTACTCAAAGATCGACCTACGATCCGGGTATCATTAGTTACGTGTTGCAGAAGTAGATGTTCACAAGACTGCTTTCAGATGTCGCTATGGCCAGTATGAATTTCTGGTCATGCCATTTGGTCTAACAAATGCACCCGCTGTGTTCATGGACCTTATGAACAAAGTTTGTAAGCCATACTTGGATAAATTCGTGAAAATATTCATCAATGATATACTTATCTACTCACGAACCAAGAAAGAACATGAACAACACTTGAAATTAATTTTGGAATTGCTAAAAGAAGAGAAGCTATATGCCAAATTTTCCAAGTGCGATATCAGGCTTCGAGAAGTCCAATTTTTAGGGCTTGTAATTAATGAAAATGGTATCCATGTTGATCCAACAAAGGTTGAAGCAATTAAGAATTGGGAGACACCAAGGTCACCCACTGAAGTGCGACAATTTTTGGGATTAGCTGGTTATTATCGTAGATTCATTAAAAACTTTTCTTCTATAACTCAACCCTTAACCAATTAACTCAAAAAGACAAGAAATATGAGTGGATAGAAAAGCAAGAAGAAGCTTTACAACTGCTTAAACAAAAATTATGTAGTGCACCAATCTTGTCCCTTCCAGAAGGAACTGATGGATTCGTAGTTTACTGTAATGCATCACGACCAGGTCTTGGATGCATGCTCATGCAAAAAGAAAAGGTGATAGCTTATGCATCACGACAACTCAAAGTGCACGAGAAAAATTACACAACTCATGACTTGGAATTAGGAGCAGTTGTTTTTGCACTTAAGATTTGGAGACATTATCTCTATGGCACCAAGTGCACAATCTTCATTGATCACAAGAGCCTCCAGCACATATATATTTGACCAAAAGGGATTTAAATATTAGACAACGAAGGTGGGTAGAACTACTCAGTGACTACGACTGTGACATTCGCTACCACCCAGGTAAAGCAACTGTTGTAGTTGATGCCTTGAGTAGAAAAGAAAGAGAAAGACCACTCCATGTCCGTGCATTAGGATTAACAATTTAGACAAGCCTTACCACTCGAATTCGAGATGCACAAAAAGAAGCTTTGAAACCTTGAAACATAAGAACTGAGAGATTATGAGGTCTTGAGCGTGAATTCATAACGAAGTCTGATGGTACATTATACATGATCGATCGAGTTTGGGTACCACGTTGTGGAAATTTAAGGAATCTAGTATTGGATGAAGCTCATAAGTCCAATTACTCAATTCACCCGGGAGCAACCAAGATGTATAAAGATCTCCAAGAATTCTATTGGTGGCCAAACATGAAAAGAGATATAGCGGTTTATATCAGTAAGCGTCTGACATGCTCAAAGGTAAAAGCTGAACACCAGAAACCATCTGGACTGTTACAGCAGCCTGAGATTCCACAGTGGAAATGGGAAAACATTACAATGGATTTTGTGACTAAATTACCAACTACCCCCAATAACCACGATTCTATTTGGGTAGTTGTAGATAGACTAACAAAATCCGCTCATTTCATCCCGATTAACGAGAAAGATAGCCTGAAGAAGTTAACTCGATTATATCTGAAAGTGATTGTGGCTAAACATGGCGTACCTGTGTCCATCATCTCCGACAGAGACGGTCGTTTCATCTCCCGATTTTGGCAATCTCTGCAAGAATCTTTAGGCACACGCTTGGACATGAGCACCGCTTATCATCCCCAGACCGACGATCAAAGCGAGAGAACCATTCAAACATTGGAAAATATGTTACGAGCCTGCGTTCTCTATTTCGGCAAAAGCTGGTATACTCATTTACTGCTAGCTGAAGTTTCCTACAATAACAGCTACCACTCCAGTATTAAGGCTGCACCGTTTGAAGCCTTGTAAGAGAGAAAATGTCGATCCCCTCTTTGTTGGGCTGAAGTTGGAGAGAAACAACTGACAGGACCTGAAAATGTTCAGGAGACCACCGACAGGGTCTTCCAGATCAAAGACAGGTTGAAGGCTGCAGTAGACCGACAAAAGAGCTATTCTAACAATCGTAGAAAGCCGTTGGAATTCCATGTAGGAGATCAAGTTCTGTTGAAAGTATCACCCTGGAAAGGAGTAATCAGATTCAGGAAGAAAGGAAAGCTGATTCCTAGATACGTGGGACCATTCAAGATCATTGATCGAATTGGTCCAGTAGCTTATCGACTCGAATTACCTTCAGAATCGAACGGAATACACGACGTGTTCCATGCATCAAACTTGAAGAAATACTTATCCGGCGAATCACTGATTGTTCCCATTGAGGATATCCGAGTTAATGACAAGCTTCGATTTGTCGAGGAGCCTATAGAAGTCATGGACTGGAAAATACAAAAGCTCAGACGAAATCGAATCAAGTTGGTCAAAGTTCATTGGAACTCAAGACTAGGTCCCGAGTTCACTTGGGAACGACAAGACCATATGAAACGAAAATATCCTCATCTGCTTCTATTAGAGTTAGAAGTCAGTGACACTTCCTAAATTTCGGGACGAAATTTCTTAAAGGAAGAGAGAATGTAACATCTGACAAAAATTTTCATAATGTAATCATGATTATCCATCCTAAAATCACTTTATTAATAAAATCTCTCTTTATTAAGGTTTATATTCTTGCAAAGTCAACAAAAAGTCCAAATTTCGGCACGAAACGAGAAAAACGTGCAAATACCTCGGGCAGCAAGACCAAAAGTAAAAAAATCATAAGATTGATTAATCAATCTCAAAAATAAAAAATATATATGAAAACATGTGAGATAACATGAAAATATATTTTAGGAAGACTCAAATTACAAAAATTGAAAAATAAGCAAACACGAGTCAGTACAGGACCCAGAAAGGACCTCACATAAACTATTTTCAAGAAAATGATTTTTATGGTACATATTGTCAGGAATTTGATTTCGTTCAAAGTCTGACAAAAATTATTGAAAACGGAATTCGTTTGGCTATTTAAAATACGAAATACGTTAAATGAATAATCGAAAACATCTAGTTATTAATCAAAACTCCTCATATACGCCCCCCACCCCCTAGGCCGCCCCCACCGCCTCCTTGGACACCTCATCTCACAAATGCACCAATAATACTCTTCCAACTCCTCTTATAATCATTACCATCTAGAAATTGTTGTGTTGGGAACCATCAAAACCATCCACCTCTCAACTCTATAGCCAACTCAACACCCTACTCCCTCTACCTCTTCTCCCTTAAATAATCGGCCCAAACACACCCTTAACCATACTCATTCAAAATTCAAAATCAACAATCAAACACACACACACACACACACACTTAATCAAGAACATGGAGACGTAAATCAAGATCAAGGCAAGGATTAAACTATTAAAGCACTAATAGGAAGGAAGTATAATACATCACTCACACATAAACAACATTTCCATCTTTTAAAATCTCAAGAATCAAGTAAGTAATTGGTGATGTGCTAAAAGTAGTTATAAAATAAATAACTAAAATTATACTAATCTAGACACTAAGTAATACTCTAGACCCTTAAACTTAACTAAAACTACTAACCGGCAAGTGAACCGATCGACTCTAGTACAGCTAAGTAAGTCCGGATATCGAACCCACGAGACTCTTTAAATTACCAAACTAGCAAATTAGACTCAACTACAAGACACGACTATTTATTAATAATATTTGAGGGGGATTTTAAAACTAATTAATTAAAACTCTAATAATAATTAACTAATGATTAATTTAAACTAATTAATTAATTAATTAAACTTAAACTCAGTTACTTTAAACTAAAGAAAACAATTAAGAAAACTTAGATTGATTCAGATGATGAAAATAACTACCCATGCCAGAATCCCCAAAGTTACGGTTATTAATTTAAATGGAAAAACGCAAGTTATGGAACCGGAATCATAAAATAGACCCTTGACAGAAAACCCGAACAAGACCCTTGAACTTCAAGAAGACGCCTTTGGATTTCTAACAAGTTTTAAGACTCACCAGTTTTATATTAAACTTCCTTACGCTTATTTAATCGCTTATGTCTAAGTATCTTTTATGACGAAAACCTACCTTACAGCGCGGAATTCAAAAGATAGCAAAGCAGACTCAATTAATTTAATAGACTAAGCTGAAAAACAAACATAGACGGACTCCTTACAAAGAACTAAATCTGGAAATCCCGACAAGCAAAGATCTATTAACAACCTATCACCTTACAGCTTTCTAGGCTGGCACTTCACTTTTATCTATTTACTTGATTTTATTGTTTCTATGATTTTAATGCATATTAATCACAAACTAGCCAAGAACACACAGTAAATGACCTAACAAAACCCTATCCTATGAAACAATCAACAAGGGCAATGTGAAACAATAAATTCAGGTAAGCAAAACCAAGCAATCATTACGCATCAATTAAATCAATCTCAACCGTTTACTTAGAACATAAAATCCATAACGAAACGAAGTCCAAATAAAATTCAAACCGAACTAAGGTTCATCACGACCTAGGTAGTTTATAAGTTTAGCCTAGTATCATATAGTCTAAATCAAACAAAACAATCAAAACTGAAAACATGGTGAAATAATAAAGAACGAAAGATTAAAGGCGATAAAACCCGTATTCTTCGATCTTAAACGTCTAGTTCTTCACCGGATGTTCTCTTGCCTTCAAAATCACCACAAGACTCGTAAAATAGCTCCAAAGAACTCCCAAAATCGGCTGGCAACTTAAGGTTATGTCAGGTTTAAGTTAAAGGTGTTTAAATAGCGAAAACAAGGCCCGACAATAAGCAAAAACGAATTAAAAACCCAACAGCATCCCATAGGCGCCGCGCCAAGGGCTTTTGGCCGCGCGGCGCGGCGTGCTCCTCCATGGGGGCCGGTCTGACCGGTTCTCTGTCCGGTTCTTTCCTGATGCGTTCCGGATCTCCGTTTCGGCTCGTTTTAGCTCGTTTTTCACCCTTTTTAATCACGATCAAATACCGGAACCTACGAAACATAAAAACGTTAGTAGTATACAAATCTCGACTAGAAACGAATAAAAATTATTAAAATAATAAATAAAATAAACAAGGGAAACATATATATTTAGCATTATATCAAATATCCCCACACTTATTCTTTTTTCGTCCATGAAAAAGTTTGATGCAGTTAGATCTGAATCGGAAAATAAAGTCAAACAAACATATAGGTTAATTTTTAAAGCTCAGAATAACGCAAAAATCGCGATCACCGATATTGTTGTCCACTTAAACCCATGCCTTAATCTTTACCGAGACAAATATGATCTAACAATTATTTTTTACTCAGTGGTTTACACAGTTAAGACCCGCTTATTTTCAGCTTTTACCGGACCAGACCACCCCAACTTGACTTAAACCTCAAAATTAGGAGATTTAAAACTTTTTTGTTGCTCTATATTTTAGTGAATAGTTAAGACGATAAAGGGTATTGTTTATCCACCTAAGCTTAAGCATCAAAATCTACCAAACAACCATTAGATATGAATAAGGTTCAATTAATTTATAGCTAGTGTTCCCCACAACATGACATACCCCCATTATCAAGCAATACACCGAACCATTACCATAGGTGAGTATGCAAAATTTCATCTGTAGGGCTTACATATAGCGTGTCCCTTGTGGTCCGTTTCTTAATGGTAATGAGACGCGAGCAAGGGGACCCCACATGGCTAACAGCGTGGATGATCAAGTCTGTAATGCATTTGTACTTTTGTACTTTTTGTGATCATGTTTAAAGACTTATGTGGCAGATAACTGCGGGTTTGCGATTCTTTTTAGCTTAATTTTTAAATATTCACAACCCATTTGGAATTGTGAATACCCAGGTGAATAGTCGGCATACAAACCCATGGTCTCCGGAACCGGGGCATCCCATCAATACAAGATTTAAGGTTATAAAACTATACGCCAATGATGTGTAAAACACTAAAACTAAGCATTTTATGATTTATATCACAGGCTACACGACATACTCTAACGTTAAACCTACCCAAGCATCATATGATAACGTATTCAAATTTTTTAAACTTTTCAAACTTTATAATATTTTCACTTTTCATACCAAGAATTGAGGCTTGAGTATGGATGACCTTTCATTACTTATTTTCTACAGACAAAACGCTTTACCCACAAGAGATTTCCGACCCATTTTATCAAATTGCCCTTTCATTTTCAAGGCTGAGCCTACCGACACATCCCAAGTTTAGTGTGCTTCCTTTTATTTATCTCATATTATTAGTAGTTTGAAAAACCAATTTCCAATAAATATCATCATCTCCCACTTTAACGCAAAAAAGAAAACTAACTTCAAGGGACATTTTTTTAAGACATTTTTCTATTTTTTTTTAAATTTTTATTTTTTGATTTTTTTTTTAAATAGTTAGAGTTAAACTATGACTCAAATATCCCATCCCCACACTTAAATTTTGCATTGTCCTCAATGCAAGGATAAGGACGACTTAAAATAAAAATAAAATTAAAATAAAGTCGGACTACAAAAAACAAAAAATCTAAAAACTAAAAACAAAAACAAGTTAAAAAGTTAACAAGCTAGATAATGGAAAAGACCTAGCTGGTAATATGCGCATGAAACATGATGCTAAAGTCTTCTTCCATTAATGCCCTCCAACTACGAACGTGCTCAGCAAATAGTAACTCCTTCTCTCTCACATGAACGCAAGCGGCAAAACAAAACAAACATATCTAAAAAATTATCTTATCATAATGATATATATTAAGCAATTAAAGTGTTTTACCAACCCACAAATATATAAAACATGAATAATCAGCAGCAAATAATAATAAAACATAAAGTATACGGCTCAGCTGCTCCATCCCCACACTTGTTTGTTTCATTATACTCAATCTCGGGGATTGCCTCTAGCTCAATCTTTCTTCAAATCTGAAAAACCTAAAAACACTAAAACAAAGAAAAACTACAAAAAACTAAGTTAGTGACTCGATGAATTATACAAACTCTGCGAAACCTCCCCACACTTGAACTTAATCAGGAGGTTTCTCCTTGATCTGGACCCTATCCAACCCATTTAGTTCCACCCGGTACTTATCAAACATTAATATATCAATGATGGAACCGCAAAATATTAAATTAGAATTAAAAATCAGTAACGGGTCAGACCACCTATATTTAAACTTACCTGGCAAGAGCCGAATACGTTGTAAGTATCGAGAAGACTGGTCGTGTTTGACATTTAATGGCTTTTTCACTCCTGTAGACCATCTCATAAAGTATGCGCAACTTCGGTTTTCAGGTAACTTATCATCCTCAACCTTCTCCCGTGGTTTTAATTCCCGATAAGCATTCAAAACACAGTCCACGGGCCGGCAATAGTGTTCTTCCTCTAACACCACATCCTCATCTACACTGTCCTCTACAAGTAGGGCCTCGAAAAACGCAACATCCCCATCAACATCCAATGTACCCCCCTCATCATACTCTAACAATCCATCCAACTCCAGATCAAATAATTCATCTTCCTCACTCAATTCATTCACAACCTTTTCCTCAACGCCAAACATCAACTCAAGTGAATCCCCCAAATCCACGACATCCTCTATCTCTTCTTTCTTCACTAACGACCTCTGATAAGCAGCCCACTCTTCTTCATTTATTTCATCATCAGAGTCACTTTAACAACCTGCAAAATCAACAACACATACCTTTGTGGCTTGAGGTAGGACTTTATCAGCCACTCGTGTCTCCGTATCTGGAATGTTCTCCTTTGAATCATCTATATACTCCATGATCGGCTCTTTCCTTTCTTCTGGAAACATCGGGAACAACTCGCCCAACCGATTCATGTATCCCAAATAGTTGCCTTCCACGTCATACTTATAACCAGGCGTCGGTTGTTCCTCCAGCTGCACACTCTCCTCTTCGGTTTCTCGAATAAGTTCGCTATCTGACTCGTACACGCATTGGGAGATCTACTTTGACTCTTCTTCCACCTTTGTCAGTATTTCAGAGATTTCTTTAACTGCATCTTGGAGACCTGCAAAAACAGATAGTTGATTTCTTAGCATAGCATCATGTTCAGCTAATATTTGTTGGTATTGGGCATCCTTCTCTAATAGTCGGGTCAACAACTCCTCGATCTTATTCAAATACTCCTCAGAACCCCTGTTGGGGCTGCTTTTGGAATGTTGACCATAATCTTGCCCTTGTTTGCATTGATATCCCTGATCCGGTTCGTTATAAAAATATAACTGGACCCTTGTGAAAGATAAGACTGTTGCTGCGTATAGGGGTTAGTACAATAATATGAACATCTATGAGTTAAATGAAGACCACCACACGTATCACAATTAGGGTGAGCACTATAGTATGGACATTTAATGGTAAAGTGAGGACCGTCACAAATTTCACACATAATTACAAGAATTTAAATAAGCAAAAGACACAGACAATTATATTCCTACGACTCAAAGAAAAAAATAAATACGTAAATATTTAATTAACTAAAACCCTAAAAACTCAAAAGCAAAAACACAATAGCACGTATATAGCAAGTAAGTCCAATCAAAGCTAACAACGCAATCGCCAAGAGTCCTTGACAACGGCGCCAAAAACTTGATGTGCTAAAAGTAGTTATAAAATAAATAACTAAAATTATACTAATCTAGACACTAAGTAATACTCTAGACCCTTAAACTTAACTAAAACTACTAACCGGCAAGTAAACCGATCGACTCTAGTACAGCTAAGTAAGTCAGGATATCGAACCCACGAGACTCTTTAAATTACCAAACTAGCAAATTAGACTCAACTATAAGACACGACTATTTATTAATAATATTTGAGGGGGATTTTAAAACTAATTAATTAAAACTCTAATAATAATTAACTAATGATTAATTTAAACTAATTAATTAATTAATTAAACTTAAACTCAGTTACTTTAAACTAAATAAAACAATTAAGAAAACTTAGATTGATTCAGATGATGAAAATAACTACCCATGCCAGAATCCCCAAAGTTACGGTTATTAATTTAAATGGAAAAACGCAAGTTATGGAACCGGAATCATAAAATAGACCCTTGACAGAAAACCCGAACAGGACCCTTGAACTTCAAGAAGACGCCTATGGATTTCTAACAAGTTTTAAGACTCACCAGTTTTATATTAAACTTCCTTACGGTTATTTAATCGCTTATGTCTAAGTATCTTTTATGACGAAAACCTACCTTACAGCACGGAATTCAAAAGATAGCAAAGCAGACTCAATTAATTTAATAGACTAAGCTGACAATCAAACATAGACGGACTCCTTACAAAGAACAAAATCTAGAAATCCCAACAAGCAAAGATCTATTAACAACCTATCACCTTACAGCTTTCTAGGCTGGCACTTCACTTTTATCTATTTACTTGATTTTATTGTTTCTATAATTTTAATGCATATTAATCACAAACTAGCCAAGAACACACAGTAAATGACCTAACAAAACCCTATCCTATGAAACAATCAACAAGGGCAATGTGAAACATAAATTCAGGTAAGCAAAACCAAGCAATCATTACGCATCAATTAAATCAAACTCAACCGTTTACTTAGAACATAAAATCCATAACGAAACGAAATCCAAATAAAATTCAAACCGAACTAAGGTTCATCACGACCTAGGTAGTTTATAATTTTAGCCTAGCATCATATAGTTTAAATCAAACAAAATAATCAAAACTGAAAACATGGTGAAATAATAAAGAACGAAAGATTAAATGCATTAAACCCGTATTCTTCGATCTTAAACGTCTAGCTCTTCACCGGATGTTCTCCTTCCTTCAAAATCACCACAAGACTCGTAAAATAGCTCCAAAGAACTCCCAAAATCGGCTGGCAACTTAAGGTTATGTCAGGTTTAAGTTAAAGGTGTTTAAATAGCGAAAACAAGGCCCGGCAATAAGCAAAAACAAATTAAAAACCCAACAACATCCCCTAGGCGCCGCGCCAAGGGCTTTTGGCCTTCTGCCTTCGCGCGGCGCGGAGTGCTTCTCCATAGGGGCCGGTCAGACCAGCCCGGTCTGACCGGTTCTCCGTCCGGTTCTTTCCTGATGCGTTCCGGATCTCTGTTTCGGCTCGTTTTAGCTCGTTTTTCACCCTTTTTAATAACGATCAAATACCGGAACCTACGAAACATAAAAAACATTATTAGTATACAAATCTTGACTAAAAACGAATAAAAATTATTAAAATAATAAATAAAATAAACAAGGGAAACATATATATTTAGCATTATATCAATAGGTTTAGATTAATTAAGTGGTGATTATGAATATACAAGATTTGATGTGCTTGAGTTTGATTGGAAGATTGATAATGTGTGTAGTGTATGTATATGTGTATGTGCCGTGAGTATATGTATATATGTATGAAAGGATCAAAACTCAATAACACATACATGCATATATCCTAAAGACTCTATATTGATTATTAGATTGGGTATTAAGTATTGATAACATCTTGAACTTTTGATGAATTTGAATCTAGGGTTTGTAATTAATGAAGTTTGGGATTGATTGTTGAACTTTAACATGTAATATGAACCTAAATTGTTTAAGATTGTTGTTAGAGATGGATAAAACAAGAATGTGTTCATAATTGTAAAAATTGGGGATTTTTGATATGGAGTTAGTTAGGAGGTTTTGAAGAATTTTTGAATCAAAATGTGTTGTGGGATAACTTAATTGGAATTAAGATAGGTTGCATGTTAGAATTGATAATTGAAACTTGAAAATTGTTAGAGCTACTAAATAAGGAAACTTTAATTTAAGAAAAGATGAAAATTGGATTTTGATGTAAATACTTGCAATAGATGAAATCAATAGATGATTAATAACAACTTAAAATAAGAAAGGGTGTATGATTATAAACTAGAATTAGTTAACACATGGTTGAAATAAACAACTTACTAAGGATAGAAACTTATTAAATGGTGAATTAAAAGAATAAAATGGAATAGATTATTTAGATGTATGAAACCCTATCAAACTAATTTTATGTTTATAAACTAGAATTAGATTAATTAGAATTATCTAAGAATAAAAGTTATTTAAATGGGAAACATTGTTAGAACAACACTTAGAAAATTTATAAAAATCCATGATCCTTTAATTTGAAAGATTGATTAAAAGGTTGATAAAGATGGGAATAATATAAAAGTGACTAAATACAAAGGTATAGAAACTTCTAAAAATCTAAAACATAATGATATTAAAAAGAATAATGCTTGGATAATGAAACATAAGATTCTTTTAAAATAGAATAATAAGAACCTTTTACTTAAAAAGTAATGTTTTGGATGATTATGAACTTACAACTTAGGTTAAAGATCTGGAAATTTTAAAATATTTAATAATAATTGAATGTATAAAAATAACAAGCTTAACTAAGAACATTGTTAAGGAAATTTAAAATACGAACTAGGAACCGAAAAACTCGATTAAACGTGTCTTATGAATATATATAGTAAAAAATGAAATATATGGTAAATTATATATTATTATATGTGTGCTTAGTTCATAGGATGATTGGTGTAGACTTATGCAATTTGTTTGACTCGCCGGTAACTTAAACGGTCAAAAAATCGGTTTTTCGAACGAAACCGACATAACTATTGTGGACTGTTTTAGAACAGTCCTTAAAGTGGTAAACCACACATGTATTACATAAGTTAATACATGAGAAAAGGACAAGATGCTAAAACTTAGTCCTAAAAGGTTCGTGTCGTGAAAACCGACACGAAAACGTTAAAAAATTGTTATTTTAAGAAAATATTAAAAAAAATGAAAATAATATATTTTCACAAGTTAACTTGAACTCTTGACTAATAATTATGTAACAAGTATTTTCCATAATTTATAAGTTACATTTTAAACAAAAAACCGAAATAACGCATTTTAAACATAAAACCGACAAAACCAACAAGTTTTGTGAAAAATAGAAGATTAATATTTTATTAAAAATTTCCAGCTACTGAAACTTAAAATATTTTATTAAATTTTAATTGTTTATTAATTCATTTAATAATTAAATAATATTTAACGGAAAGTCGAACTATGTGTACTCGTTTATATGCTTATGTGCATATTAAAGTAGGACTTATAAATTAAAAAGAGTTTTAATATAGGACATCGGATTTTTGGAAACAAAAGTTACAAAACCGTGAGTTTCTCTATTGAACCCCTCGTTTTTTACTGGAAATATTTTTAATCAATATTTAATTATGTTTTGGGGAAAAGCATATTCTTTATTACTTATGATTTTCGTTAATGTTTAAAGGCATTTTATTTTACAAATCGTGTCAAACCCGGGATGAGTCTAGTTGGCTAAATAACAGTTAACCCTAGAAAGAGGCACATAAATATTAGTAGATCTATTGGGGTGACGCCCCCCCCCCCCCCCACTTCCAATCGCGTTGGGTTAAAAGTGGGAATATTTTGAGTATGGTATGTATCATGTTATCAACTATGATAGTCATACGTAATGTTGTATTCTTAGCTAGTTTACAACAACACGATTTGTTTAAAAGGTAAAATGCCTATTGTTTTGTGAGGTAATGACGATAGATTATTACACACGGATTTGTGATATAATGGCGATAGACCGTTATACACGGGATATTTTGGATATAATCCGCGGTGTAGTGACGATTACACACGAATTATATCAGATTTATTGAAGAAAGATCATTATATGGATTATGTGTTTGATTCATATATATATATATGTATGGACTATTTTTTATATAAAGGGAAACTCACCAAAACTTTGTGTTGATCGATATTTTAATATGATTTTTAGGTAAGTGAAGATTTCGAGATGGCATGGAAAGGAGGGCGTGTGGTGTTTGAACAAAGTTGAAATAATGTAAACCGTGCAATAGCACGTGTAAGAAAACTCTGATATTGTAAAATACTTTCTTTAATAAAAAGATGATGCTTTTATTATTAATTGTCTATTGTTATTGGCTATCGGCATCTATCATAACCCGAATAACTTAAGTTAAGTCTTCTGCTGTGTTAAGTTAAGATTTTCGGGGTGTGACAGTTAATACATCCAACGATTGAGATTGTTCCCTCCAACACAAAATGTTTTCTCATGTGTAAACGGTTGAGAAGGGGCAAAAAGGTAAAACTGAGTTGTTATATAAATTGGATACCCCTTAAAAAGGGGCTTAACGTTCGTCATCCTCATAGTCTGACTAACCAAATTGTGTGCTTCCTGATTTCACTCCACCAAAGAATAACACAATTGAGGATAAAAATGAGGCAATTCAAGATCATTGACGGGATTTCAACAAGTAAGTTTATCGTGCTCCGTTCGTAATTAGGTTTAAAGAAACCCTATTTTTTTTTGCTTTCTTAATTTCCAATTAAATTAGTGTAATTGTTGTATTCCGGTGGCACCAACAGTGCAATGACGCAATGATTTTGACTATACTACAACAATCTGATAGGTTAATCGAGAATTTTTATGTGAATGCAATCGGTATCCTGATGTGTTGTAGGTTTTGATTTTTTGGGTTTAATTTGTGGGTGCTGGTGTTCTTATGTTGTCTTAGCTGTAGTGTTATGTCGAGTGTTGTTTAAGTGACGAAAATTCGCATTGATTGTACCCCGTGTTGCTCGGACAATCCGCGGGTGCGGCTGGTGTTGCCTGTGGGAAGGGGGTTTTATGGGTGTTGCCTGGTTGTAGTTGGTGCTGTTGCTAGGTTTCTTGGGTGTTGTTTCTGGCTGTTGAAATCTGATTTGTTAGTATATAGTATTTGATATTTAGATAGTGTGAGTTTTAGGTGGATGTGATTGTGTTGGTTAGAACATGGTATGCAAGCACTTCGTGTGTGGGGATGGGACCAGTGGTTGCATGTTGCGGTGTTGGTGTGCCCATGTAGTATGTGCTATCCTAACCTTGTTTTGAGTCTTTTAAGGTTGATATTGGTGTTGATAGCCTGGATGTTTGTATGGTGAGGTGTGCTGGTTTGTGATTTGTTCAGCCATGTATTGGTTAGTTATAACTAAGTAGTTTAGGTGTGGTAATAGTAGGATGTGGTAAGATGCGCTTAGGTTGTGATGTGAAAGTGTGTTTGGTAGTCGTTCTGATGTTATTCATTGTAAGTTTATTGTTTTAATATGATTACTGGTAATTTACTTGTTTATGACCTTAGCTTTAAAATTTATTCAACAATCAGGAGGAAAAGTGATAGGATTGCGTTGATGATGTCATTTAGCAAATTCAAAAACACAACTTCAAATCCGATTGACTTGACAATGGAAGACGAAGGTATTTCTAATACATAGTTATAACACACGTAACAAAGTTAAAGTTGGAGCAAACATGTTGTTGAGAATACTTCCTGGCTTTGTGTTGTTTTTGTTATTTCAGGATGCCTCGTGTCTGGAAAAAAAATCGGTAACAAAAAGAGTGACGAGAGTCATAAATGTTGGATCTTAAAGCACGAACCGAAAGGCAAGAACAGGTGCATGTTTGTTTTTGCATTACTTAATACCGTTAATGTATTGTTAGGCGAACACAACCTCATAAGTTGGTTTGTTGTGTGATGTTTGAATTTGTAGGAGTAGCGCGATGTGCGGTTGATTTTGGATCAAAACCACAAACAAGAAGCCAAAAACAGGTGAGTGTTTGTTTGCTTACTTGAAGCGTTCTGTTTATGTAGATTGAGATGACTGATGAGCACTAGAAGTTGGTAATCTGTATATTTGTGTAATTTGTAGGAGCCACGCGAAGTGTGGTGGATGTTGGATCTTCAAAATCAAAGAAACAAAATATTGATGGAGATGACAATGGGAGATCTGCTAGAAAAGGTTAATGTTGTGTTAGGAAGAAATGTAGTTGAAGTAAAAAAAACCTATGTTGTGAGATTGGTTATGGTTGCGTTTAATGTGTTATTGACTCAAACAGGTAATAAACATGTCGCAATTGCTACTAATGATTCAGATGATGACTTTCAAACTCCAATAAAGAGACGAAAAGATGTAGTACCAGAAAGAGTAGCAACAGTTGTGGGACCGGTAGAAGTACCCTACACCGTCGTGTTTGATAAGCTAATTCTGGTCAGGAATCCGTTGGTAAACCTTTGCGAGATTATGGATAGTCTAACGGAGGAGCAATGGAAAGCAATTGAGAAAATGGGATTTGGATCAGTAAGGCTATTGAAAATATCATAGGTTCCAACGAAGCTAGGGTACTGTTTGTTGACTAATTATGATCATGTAACCAACAGTGTGAACGTGGTACATATAAAATATATATATAACAAAGGGGATGGTGAAAGACGTACTCGGGATTCCCATGGGAAAGAATAGTGATGGAAACAAATAAAACGAATTTGAAGGAACCTGTTATTAGAGAATGGATGGCACAGTTTGGAAGTAATAGAGGTTTGAAAACTATTGGTGAGGTCAAACGAGTGATGAGGACTTCAAACAACACATGTAGGAACTTTCTGATAGCATTTAATACCCTGATGGGATCCTAACTTTCTGATAGCATTTAATACCCTAATGGGATCCTGTACCAAAGAATCGAAGGTGAACTTGAGGTTTGTGAAATGGATGCACACGAAGGTGGACATAAAGAGTTTCGATTGGCGTAGCTATTTGATAACATGTTTAAAGAGAACGAGAAGAGACTGGAATGGGAGAGAGCATTACCATGGCCCGTTAACACTGCTAGCGGTAAGTGTATCCAATGTATTGTATTTCTATGTAATATCATGTTTCTCTAATGGTTTGTTGGTATTGGTAGCTGGTATACGCACATGATAAAGTTACGGAGACACATTCAAGTTTACCGGCTCTGCAACACAATGACATTCCGGCTGTGCTAGGGTGTTAGATGGTTAAGGAACAAAATCATTAATTTAAATTTAGTAATTGATAATACCCAAATTCATATATAAACCCTAGAATTGAAATTCGTTAATCCTCTTGGTATCCGTGTAATTAATGTTAGGGTTTCTATTATGTAGACTAAAACGACCAATTTACATTGACCAATTTACCTATACTGATGCAAAGATGATGAATGATAAACGAAAGCTTGCGGCCCAAACGAAGACCAGAAACCATATATACAGGCCACGATACTACAATTAAATATGTGGGTTTTGATTCGCGAGTTGCAGAATAAGGTACACCAAGGTTTAATTGCGTTTTGACGATGTGATAATGGTATCTTGCTATAGTAATAAACGACGGGTTTCGATGTTCAAGTAAACAAGATCATAATGATCCTAATTCTTAAATTAGATAGTCGGTGTAGGTCGCTGAGGTCAATTAAATGATTTTCTAAAATCAATTCCAAGTTTATCACGTGAATTATTGTTCAATAAATCAAATGGGTCTAGAAGTTTGGGTTTACGGGTCACGAATCTGGGTCATGGGTTTGAGTTTGAATTAATAATATAATAAAAGGTTTGGTAAGATTTGCGAAACAACCCTTGGACTTTTTGGATGGAATCAACATGGGGCTAAACTATACTTTAGGGTTGAAAGTGTACATATTTGAAAGTTATTTATATATTAAATAAATACAATAAAAACTAATAAAAAATTTATTATTAACTCGATAAACGTGATAATTTTATTGATAAAATAACCCAAACATAAAAGCGGGTCGGGTAATATCACCTGGAAAAACCCGAGTTGTTACACTACTTATATTTAATTTCAAATATCTATCTGTAATATCATATAATGTATGTGTAAAATATTATATAATGTTTAGGGCTGACAATTTATACACGAGACACGAATACACGACACGTAACTACATGAATTTAACAGGTAACAGGTAAGGCATTAACAGGTTTCGTGTACTAAACAGGTAGACACGAATTTACATGTTAATTTTCTTGTCTAAACAGGTAATATACATGTTTACCTGGTAAGTACATGTTAAGTACCGGATTATATTTTTATAATTATATATATATATAGCAAGGTTAAAATAAGAAGTAAAACTATCCTAAGAAGTGTTTTTTACCCTTAAAAAAATAAAACACACCGAACAAAAAACATACTAACAATATCCACCATCAGATGAACACATCCAACGCCCGATATTACTTGTCACACTTCTTACAAATAACTCACTTCTTATTCTAACCCCACCCTATATATATATATATATATATATAAGGTATCCTAAACCCTAAAGTACTAAAACATTCTCACTCTCTATTTCTCAGTCATCAACACTCACAAACATTCCTTCTCCGGCTTTTGTTTCACTAAACAGGTTGTCAAATATGCATTTTTAAAAGCTTTTATCGTGTTTTATCGTGTATACCAGGTATTAACAGGTTTGTGTTCGGGATACAGGTACACGATAAGTTTTCGTGTCGTGTAAAGGTATACACATTTTGTGTTCGTGTCTTACCGTGTTCATGTTTTATCGTGAACGGGTATACACGATAAGTCAGCCCTAATAATGTCATTTAATGACATTAATTGGGCATGCTAACAAAAGAGTAAAAGGTAGCATAAGAGAAGGGAAATCGGAAGAATAAGAGCAATAGGAAGTGAAGAGAACCAGTGGCGGACCTACTGCCGTGGTGCAGGTGTCGGGCAACCCCTGAGTAAAAATAAAATTTAGTTGTATATATATGTTAAAATTCTAACCGACCACTGTAAAATTTGAACACCGACCTCTGTAAAATACTAGAGAAATGAAGAAAAACATAACTAAAGAAGGTAAGAAAAGATAAGTATGATGGTCAGACGTTTTTCCGGCTAAACTTACCATAGGATACGGATACAATCATCAAAGGTATTTTTTTATTATTATTCATTTTGGATTTGTGGCTTATAATTAAGAAAGTTCATACATTTTCTAGTACCCTAGTTATAGAGTTGTTGTGAGTGGTCAGATTTTTCAACCACTATTATATAGTGTTTTGATTATTTATTATTATTATTATTATTATTAGTAGAATTGAAGTAGATTATTAATAATAAAAAAAATATAACTTTATGTTATTTACTTTATTTAATTTATAAAATATATATGTATTTTTAAGAATAATTTCTTTTATTGTTTTTTACCTGATTAAACTTGACCGAAAAGAATATTTGATCTGATCCGGACAATTAAACCGGACAAAAATATTTATATACCGATAGTCAAATTAGTACGATTCAAAAAAAAAATTCTGACCCTGTAAGAAATTTTTCAGGATCCCCCAACGAAGAGAATAGTAGGGTATGTGTTACACAATTAACAAAGCAATTATATACATATGTGTATAATATCATTATACATGTACATATAATCCATGTAAAATACCTTGAAAAGATTATACACTTTTGTCAGCATATTTTCTTCACTAGTGACGTTACAATTACTTTGCTAGAGAATAGCCAGAAAAGTATTGGTGGCGACGATTGGTCTTTGGTAGGGCCACAATAGTGGCGACTCAATAACTGCGACGCGTTGCCACTGTTACCTCTAGCGACAATTTTGGGAGTTAATTGTCGCTGCTACTGAGACTTTTCTTTGTAGTGTAACGAATATCACGATTGAAGTTGATCGTTTATAATCTTATTCCAAGAATCTTCCATTTGATTTAATTCTTGGGTTTGTATTGATTAATTTTAAAATTAGTAACTACTTATTAGGATTTATATTTTATTCATACACGGTTTTGTTAGACTTAGGTGTTGTTTGTTTTTTAAGACAAAAAATATATGTAATCTGATTTCATGTCTGTGATTGAAGATATGGTCTAAAAATCTGCGATCTGAAAATATAATACTGTTTGTTTTATAAACTGGAATCGTCTGCGTAAGCTGAAAATTAGTTACCTGTCATACATATCACAGTAGATAGAAGTCATTTAACATCTATAGACTACTAAAATAACGGATGGTGGTGTACGAACTATGGAAGTGGGCGGTGGTGGACGATTGTGGTATGCGGTGAATGATGGTGGTGGGTGGTAGTGATGGACAGTTGTGGTGGACGGTGGTGGTGGGTGGTGGCGGACGATGTGCGGTGGGTGGTGGTAATGGACAGTATTTGTGGCGGACGGTGGGTGGTGGTGGTGATGGACGGTGGAAGTGGTGGTGGTGATGGACGGTGGAGGTGGCTGGTGGTGGACGGTTGGTGGTGATGGTGGATGGCGGTGGCGGACGGTGGGTGGTGGATGGTGGTGGTAATAGACGGTGGTTGTGGCCGACGGTGGGTGGTGGCGGGTGGTTGACGGTGGTGCTGGCGGCAAACGGTGGGTGGTGGTGATGGTGGCGCACAGGGGGTGGTGGTGGTGTTGGACATTGGGTGTTTGTAGGATGTTAAGAAGTGTGAAGATGGTGGATATTAGTTTATTTTTTAGGACCATAAAAACAGTTTTAAGATTATTTTTAAAGAACTCTTCATAGACTTATGTCAGCATGCCCGCAGACATAAGCCCTTTACAGATGTTTGAAGCAAAAACAAACACAACCTTAAACTAGTTAGGGATATAAATTTTGTAACATATGTTCATAAACCAGATCATGTTTTCCATAATCATTTCAAATTTTTTATCACATAATAAAATTCATCATTACATTATTAGGGTAATAGATAATATTATTACATTCATTTATCTTATTACTAGGTTATTAACCCGTGTACGACACGGGTGGAAATATAAAAATTATCAAGTAAGAACATATATAATATCAAACGACAATATATTTTTTAATATGTTTTTTGAGAAGACAACATAAGTTATAAATGCAATTCATATTCATACGAAAAAAAAGTATTAAAAGACAAAAAACTTACAAAACATGACGTTACATGGTAGAATGCTCACAAACAAAATTTATTTGAAAATTTAAAACATAATGTTCTTAAGCTACTAAACATTTTAAACAATATTTGTTGTTTTGTTTTTAACTTCACGTTGCTTATCTAAAATACGCATTATAACACCGTCTCTACTATTCACTCTTGATAAAGCTACATATAGTGGACTATGTGTAAAACCGGATCTGTCAAGTATATTCCAGTTCTTGCTAGAGACTGACCATTGACATAACTGCAACATGAAACCGTCTTCTCTTGATCCTAAATTTAAACAACTGTGTCTTATCGGAAGTCGTTAGACCACTTCGAGTAATATAAGTTTGAAAACCAATATTAGTACCTGAAAATTACTTTTACTGCGTTACCGTACAAAATATAATAATGTTGTGTTACTATACATACACGCCTAGGGGTGTACACGGACCGGACGGACACGGACGAGACCTTGTTCGTGTTCGTCCGTTGCGCTTTTGACGGAGAAACGGACGGTTCACGAACACGCTACCGAAAGAAAATTTATGTCTGTGTCCGTCCATTAAGAAATTGAGTTTGTCCATGTCCGTCCATGTCCGTCCGTTAATATTGTAGACGGACGTTAACGGACACTAATGGACAAACGGACACTAATGGGAAAACGGACACTAATAGACTCTAATGGACAAACGAACACATGAATATTAATGGACACTAATGAACATTAATTGACAAACAAACATATAAGCATTAATGGACACTAATGAACAATAAACACTAATACTTTCATTAACGACGAACGAACATACACAAACCTATCCTTGCGGACGTTACCGAACAGACATTACCGGACGTAATCAAACGGACGTTACCGGACGTTCACGGACACTATTGAACGAACCTGGCCTTTGTCCGTGTTCGTCCATTAAGCTTACCGAACGAAACTTTTTTGTCCATGTCCGGTTCGTTTATTAAACGGACAAACGCAAACGAACTTCTTGCCGAACGGACAACCGGACAACAACCGGACGTCCAGTGGACGTCCGGTTCGCTTACAGCCCTATACACGCCCACGAAAATATAGGTCGGATCCTCTTTTTTGTTATGTCAGGTCCACCATTTATAACTCTGGTGTAGATTTTGTTAGCCGGGTGAACGAGCTGTTATTTCGTTGATGCACATGTTGACCTGCAATATAGATGTTACTTTATAAGTGCAGGATATTATAAAGCTAGTTATAGATATTGTCATATAAACTATTCAAGTAGTCGTATATTTTTGTTCTAAAAAATATAAGGCATATCTTTTTCCTTTATAATCATTGCTTTCATGAGGAGCATATTCTTTAAGTTCTAAAATATATATGTTTTTTTTGATACATTGGTAGCGAGTTCTTTATATCTACTATTATAGCTTTTTTCATGACCATCGTCAAGGTCTCGCTATGAAGAACTCGCTTTTTGTATGGATTAGAACATGTGTGATACATGGGCTGAAATTTCAATAACATGCAATTATGAAAAGATATTAACATAATTGAACAAACTGTAAAAAACGGTAGGTGGTATAAACGAATAACTTTACAAAAAAATATTAAAAACTCATGTATTACATGGACCGTAACATAAAAAATATTCAAAAAATAGATAAATCTATATACTTCTTATTACTAAAATTACATATTACACTTTCTTAATGCCATGACACATTTATGTAATAATAATCAATGCATCAAACTTAGAAAAAATACTTCTAGAAATAGACCCAAAGAAAAGTATATTTTTAATTAGCCTAACCATCTTTACTAAAAATTAATCCATGTCGATTGAAACTCGTTTTGACACATTATTGAACACGTCCAATCATATAAATACACAAGTGTTCCAATTATAATATAAGGTGTCTTACTCATAGAGAATTGAATATTGTTTGCAACTTGTTGCTATTAACTCCCATGGTGTAATGATCATCTCATGATCATATTAGCCTCAAGAACTAACATATATTATACAATAGTTTAGACTTTATTAAGCCAATGAAGCATCATAGTATATTAATTTATAGATAAATACCTAAACATGTAACAAAATCGCCCATGTGTAAATAAAAAAATGATTAATTTATAAATCATAACTCTATAAATAAAAAAATGATAAACAAAATCGCATATCATTATAGTAAGGGCAACGTTAAATTACAATCACAATTCACAAACTTATACATGTAAATTTACAGATGATACTAATAATCAGTCTTCGGAAACATTTTGTATTGACCAATTTGATCCTCCTAACAGAAATGTTTGTCAAATCCCTGCAAATGCCAAAGTGAACAATAATAAATTTTTTACTAAATATACTATATTAATTGAAACAATTTTGCCATTTAAGGTCAAATGGATGAACCTCAAAAATTATCTACATATGACAGGGTCCTGCAGGTCGAGTAAATATCAAAGTGAATTTATGCACTTACCAATAACCAAACTATGTTGCCTTTTAAAGTTCGAACTTTGAATTAAGTATTTCTTGTACTAAGAGTTGTACCCTTTCCTAGCCTCACCATTTATCTATATGAAACAAAGTGAAAAGCAACAATATAATAGTATCTAACCACAAAGTCATACATAAACAAACATAATAAATGAGATATTGATCAAGCTCAGTAGCTCACATGACCTATAAACCCAAATGCTTCAATAAACGTGATTAGGATACTATTACACTCACAACCATCCACAAAATCAAATTGTATCAACTTTGTTCTAAAGCCAACTCATGACCAAATATATCAAATTAGTCAATTTGGTTACATCTTCATCTATACAAATAAAAAAAAATATAATTCAAATATTCATAACCATTGTATATATTTATAAAAAACTCACTTCTCAAAGATAACACAATACAATAAGACTTCAATGGTATAAAATGAGTTTCTTAAAGATATTTGAAGTTTTTCAACTTGTCTGCGGTAATAATATAGACATGATCTTTCTCAAAAGGTCAACTTTTTTTTTCGTTCGCTTACTAACATGTTTAAAAGCCTCCTTCCCTTTTGAAGCATCAACTAATAAACCTGAATGGGTTTATAGACATGAAAAGAGATTTTTTATTTATAAAAATAAGAAGAAAAAACCCTTTAATATTGTAACATCCCGAAATTTCCAAGGATAATATTTAATGTATTATTCGTTAATGATAGAAAGGTTTACTAGAATTGGTAGAGAAATGATGACGTAATAGTAAGATGGTTCAAGTAGGCTAAGTAGATGGAATTAATTATGGACCAAAAAGGAAAGATGAGCCTTAGGTTCATGGGCTTAAGGGAGTATAAATACCCCTTAAACCCTAATCCTTTCCATTATTATCTATCACTACACCATAACCTACACCTTGAGAAACGCACGCACCATCCTTTAACCCGAGCCAAGATCCGAAGGCGAAAACCCGGGCATGATGGTGCTAGATCGTCGTGAAGAACCAAAACAACATCAAGGCTTAACCGTGTTCGTATCTCGACTCGTTTAAGGTACGTTTATAGCTAGAAATCGTTCATATAGGTTCGGTTTGATTTGGGAAATTATAGATCTGTTTTAGTATGTTAAAAACGAATCTAACCAAACAAATATTACTGGAATTGATTAGCATTTGATAGGTTAATTGTTAACCTAAAATAACCCGTAACCTAGATGCATAAATCGCACCCTGTAAACCCGATGTTTTGAACGGTTGAATGGTTAGGATTTGTAGGCGCTGGTTAGACGAATCCGTTAATACCTAAATCGTGATTTTTCGTTAAGATTTGAGGGTTTAATTGCAGATCTGGCTTAGGTTGACTGTGGGTGTTCTTGACGATTTTAACTTTGACCCCATGAGTCAAAGTCTGGATAAGATTGAACAATTCGTTATAAAGAGATAACGAATTAGTAAACCAATTCGTCATAGCAAGATAACGAATTAGTTCACCAATTCGTTATGTCCAATTAACGAATCAGCCCTCCAGTTCGTTAAGATCATGTAACGAATCAAGTGATTCGTTACTACCTAATTCGTTAGCGAATCAACCAGCGAACCAGATCTTGCAAGATAACGAATTAAGTTGTGTCTGGGTAACGAATCAGATGAAGATAAGGTAACGAATCAGCTAGCGAATCAGACTCAATTCGTTATAATTGAGATAACGTCTAGGCCATTCGTTATAGCGAATGAAGGAGGATTTTGTAACGAATTAGACTGTAAATTGATAACGAATTAGCGAACGAAATAGGCTCAATTCTTTATAGAAAATGAGTTAACGAGTTAGATAGTAATTAAAAATCCTAATGGAAAATGTGTTAAGACAGTTAATGGAAATAAAAATTTTCCAAGCTGACCTGGCAGCTCGACCCCAGCCAAGGGCTCTGCCCCTTGGACTCTGGTAGGGGCTGCCGCCCCTAGAACCCCGCTTTCATGGAAGACGACCCCGAACCCCCGTTCGTTGAGGGTAATAATTTAACTAGAAACGCGATATGAAAAGTGATAGTAATCAATACGCATAATTGTTATACAGCTAGCCGTGCACAGCCGAAGAAAGGAGTAACCATTAACGGAAGAAGTAACCGAGTTCAGGTGAGTTTCTAGCCCCACTTCCTTGTTATGTTTTCGGGGCTGTTTGCATACTCGATGTGATCAGTTAATTCACTTATCCTAAGTGATAAGTGTATGCCCTATATGATATATGTGTACGGTATGAATGATTGCTTGTCGGTACGTGAACGATCTTCGGATATTGCAAGTACCGTTAGATTATAAATAAAGATATGGATATTGTATGTAATGCAGGGATGATTACTTGTCGATACGTGAACGATCTTCGGATATTGCATGTGTTGCCAAGAATTGCTATGATTGTCTCCTTATATGGATATTAAATGATAACTTATATACAGAGTTCCCTATACGGATAATATACATAGCGTTCCTTTGATGGAAAGCATAGTGTTCATTTAATGGAAAGCCCCGTGTTCCTTTGATGGAAAGCATAGTGTTCCTTTAATGGAAAGCCCAGTGTTCCTTTGATGGAAAGCATAGTGTTCCTTTAATGGAAAGCATAGTGTTCCTTTAATGAAAAGCGTAGTGTTCCTTCTATGAAAGTATATAGGATGTTCCTTCTATAGAGAATATATATAGAGTGTCCTTCTATGGAAAATATAAATAGTAGGGTAATAGTAATAGTTCTTTTAATAGATATTATGTGACGTCCTCTTATGGATAATTATACAAGGATAAGATATGTATGTATTTAAGATATGTGTATGTATTGTATGTCGCCTGATTAACTAGAACTCACTCAGCGTAGCTGAGTTTTAGTATGCACGCAGGTGAATATGATTAAAGAGCTAGCATGAGGTTGGCACATGGCATGGATCGAACGGCTGGCATTTGAAGATGGAAGAAATGATGTTTTAATATGATGATTTATGTTATGGTTTTAAAGAAAAGATTAAATGTTTTGTAATAAACAGTTACAGTTTTATATTCCGCGAAAGTTTAATAAACTCTGATTTGTAGAACTGTGTGTATGAGTAAATCCAACACCAAATGTAGGGCACCGGTAACGGGGCCGTGCAAATATACAATATAAAAGAAAACTACAAGCTAACCCAAGACATTAACAAAAAAGAAAAGGCAACTTCCAAAACCAACCAGACAAGTGATCTGTTAGACTATAGTAAATGAACTTAAAGAAGACAATTTTTTAATGAAACATATATACACATCACACATGCATGCAAACATTTATGTATATGTGTGTGTATTGATCATGCAAGTACATTTAAGGCTTACTGATTACCTGTATGTGAATTGCCCTCTTATCAACACCTCCTCCAAATCCATTGTGAAACAAAGGTATGCAGGTGGGCTTCCTTCTAAACAAACTGCACCACACAAATTTTAATACACAATAAATAAAAGTAATAAAATAAAAAAAAAATAATGCACGTGTGCACACATACAATGTTAGAAGAAAAAAAAAAAGTTTACCAGCTTCTTAGCAACCTTGGATGTTAAATGAGGAGGAGGAGGAGGAGGAGGAGCTGCACACTACACAGATGGCTTGAAATGGAGAGAAGTGGTGCGAAAAATGAAAGACTTATCGACGTCTTATACAGTAGAAACATGACTTATTTTTGTAACTCTCTCTATTAAAAATAGAAAACTTAACTAAAAGATTTTATAAGTGTGATATATGTAATATCTTTTAAATGTTTTATAAAAACATTTTAAGGAAAGGTCAAGACATAATTAAATATAATTAATATAAATAATTATTTAATTTTGGTAAATAAGGAAAACATATAAATCGTTTGAAAATAGTTTGAAAAAAATGAAACATTTTTCACCGGAATTATGGAAAGTCATAAGGGTATAATTTTGCCATATATGATTTATAAAAAGTTTTTAGTAAAAAGACTTTATGGAAAGGTCATAACTGTTGTGTCTTTTGACTTTATTAATCACATACATCCATGTGAAAGCAATAATCATCGGCTCTAGGTCTCTTTTTTTTTAAATGATGCCGAGGCGATCCAACATGATGACATGAAGAACTTTTTCACCATAAAATAAGAAAAATTTTCATGATAATTCAAATACATATGGTATAACATACATCCAAAAATACATGAATAATGATTTGTGAAAAGTTCGGTTATGTTAGTGATGAACTATAGATGAATGCTTTTAATATGGTATCTATTAAAGAAATAAGTGGGTTACCTGTTAATTGAAATTATTTTTGAATTATTTAATTGAGAAGAAAATCAAAGAAGGGGATGTTATATATGAAAATAATATGATTGAACCAATAAAAGGACACCATGTGTACATAAACTTTATTGTTTTAATAATATAGATAAATTAAACCTTCATGAATCATTTTATTTAACATTTTATTCTAGTTGTTAAAGATAAAGTCAATATTAAATAGTGGTCCATGATTATTGACAGTGTTGATGAACCATACAACCTCCTAACTAAGTAGAGTATTTATTTTATTTTTTGTTGTGTCTTTTTAATTATTGTTTTCTTAGGAGTTACAAGATTCTTGTTCAGATATGTTTGTTGAAATCAAGAGAAATATTGGTTATGCTATTATTTTATATTTTTATTTTTTGAACGGCAAGATTTTATTCACATATCCAAACCACGGCCCAAAACAAGGCTGAGAGAAATAGGACCAACCAAAATAAAAAAACACTTTACAAATATAAATTAAGCTTACAAATATACAAGAGAGCGTGGTATGTTACTCAACCAAAACTTGGCTTCCTCTTCAAAGCATTAACATTCATATATTAACACTCGTATATTAGAGAATTCTGTATTTTGTCTCCCTGGTATATGAACCACTTCGACAGGTTCAACACTGAAAAAGATTTTGCGAATTATGGACCACTATGAAATTTCGGCGGGTCAATCTGACTCCTTGCCGTCAGTTGACCGTGAGTTGACTGACCAAAAAACGGTGAAGTTACCCTTTTACCCCTGAGTCTATAATTAAACCTAAAACTAAATATCCAAATTTCGTGTAGTGGGTGGGGTTCGAACCCCCGACCCCTGGTTTTACAACAAACAACACCAACCAGTTGAACTGAACTAACATTTAATAAAACTACACAATATGTAATACATATTAAACACTTGAAATAGTTTCTTGTATATACAGAATGTGCTGTATATGTATGCTGTATATATGTTCTGTATGTATGCTGTATATATATATTGTATATATATATTCTGTATATATATGTTGCATATATATATATATATGCTGTTTATAATACTTGCATTATTTCTAGGTGTAACATCGTACTTTTGATCATAATAATAATATAAATTTCGTTTATTTTACTGTTGGTCGTTATCGGTAAAGATAATAGAAATGAGTTGGGCTAGTTTTGGGATAAATGAATATGGTTCATGGACTTTGGGTATAAAAGAAAGAAGTGGAGTCCATGGGCTTAAGCCCATGACCCCTAAATATAAATACCATTAATCATCACTTAATTCACATTCACACATATTCCATACACCACCAAAACACACACTTAAGATTTCTCTCTAGTTCTTCCTTATCCCTAGCCGAAATCAAGAAGGAAACCGAGCACCGACCCGAGGTAATGATAGTATGATGTTGTTTTAGCTTAAACCCGTTAGATACAATCGCGAAACGACGAGCCGACACCGTTAAACCGTTAAGTCACGAGGTTCGGATGGAATCGGATATAAACCGAACCTAAGATGAGCTTAGGGGTCACCCTAGCTCAGATCTGGATCGAACGGGACGAAAAACGGTAAAAAATGGTGGAGAAACGAAGAGATCTCGTTTTTCTGGCAAGATTTCCGGTTTTCCGGCGACGACGGCGCCGGAAAGGCGGCGCCGCTGGCGAGGGGAATGTTTGAAAAGACATCTGACATTCTGTCAGATGCCCTAAACCCTAGGCGCGTGTAACGAACTGGGCACGCTCACTCGTTAAGGAAAAGTAACGAATTAGCCTAATTCGTTATGTAATTTGGTATGGAATTCGTCAGACAGTTCGCTATGGGAAATGACGAACGAACCCTCATTCGTTAGAAGGGTCATTCGTTATAAAAGGGAGTCATTCGTTACCAGGTTCAATTCGTATAAGGTCCAATTCGTTATAGGGTTCAGTTCGCTATATAGATCAATTCGTTATAAAGTAACGAATTAGCCGATTCGTTATAAGACACAGAAGTAACGAATGAACCCCAAATTCGTTAAAGACTGAATAACGAACTAGAAAGTTTAATAAAATGACAGAACAGTCCCTGGACTTAGAAAAGAATGAATTAATTACAATTAGGCCCTTGAACTTTTGAGTTAGCGAATTAATTAATGATTCAAAATTGTCATGGAAAATGTGTTACGACGGTTAATGGAAATAAAATTTTTCCAAGCTGACCTGGCAGCTCGACCCCAGCCAGGGGCTCTGCCCCTTGGACCCTGCTAGGAGCTGCCGCCCCTAGACCCCGCTGCCAGGGGCGCTGCCCCCCCCCCCCCCGGACCCCCGTTCGTTGTGGGTTATAAAAAAAAGATAGAAATACGATATGAGATAGAATAGTTAATTGATACATGTAAATATTATACAGTTAGACGTGCACAGCTCAAGAAAGGAATTACCATTAACGGTGAACGTAACCGACTTCAGGTGAGTTTCTAGCCCCATTCCTTGTTATGTTTTTGGGGCTGTGTGCATACTCGATGTGATTAGTTAATACACTTATCCTAAGTGATAAGTGTATGCCATATATGTATTATGTGAAATATATGAATGGTTTCTTGTCGATACATGAACGATCTTCGGAATTGCATGTATTGCCAGGAAATGGTTGATGTTATATGTATGTTGTAAGATGAAGAATGAATGATGTATGTATGAAACTTACAAGTATGTATATAGAAAAGTATGTTAAAAGGTATGGAAGAAAGGGTACCGGACCCTAATAATATCCGAGGATGAAGGGTACCGGACCCTAATAATATCCGAGGATGGAAGGCACCGGACCCTAATAATATCCGAGGATGGAGGGTACCGGACCCTAATAATATCCGAGGTATGAAAGGCGAATGCTCTTTATAACATAAGGTTAGATATGTATGTGTATGAAAGATTGATGGACAGGTTAAGTATGTAATGCGTACCTACGGGCACGTGTATGTGTTTGTAAAGTAAGTTATTTGATTAACTAGAAATCACTCAGCGTAGCTGACTTTTAGTATGCACGCAGGCAAATAGGTTGAAGCAGCTCGCATGACTGAAGACACATGGCATAGAATCGAAGATACTGGCATCCCAAGAAAATGTTATGGTGTTTACAAAGACTATGTTTATGTTTAAATAAATTTGAATGTTGTTAAAACAAGAATTGACAGTTTTTGTAATATGTTATGGTTGAAGTTATATTCCGCATAAAGTTTTAATTAACTCTGATATTTAGAACTGCGTTTATGAGTAAATCCAACACCAAAGTAGGGCTACCGGTAACGGGGCCTTACACTAGGATCGGGTTTTTTTAAACGTATTTTTAAACGGCCAATTATTTCTAAAAAATCAAAACGAGTCCGAATACGACGAAACGGTCCTCGTCCGAATACGACGAAACGACCCGTTTTTTAATAAACTTTTCACTAAACAACGACGAAACCGCTCGTTTTTTAGTTCAAAAACGACGAAACGGGTCGTTTTTTAGTAAACTTTTGGTTCAAAAACGACGAAACGACTCGTTTTTTAACAAACTTTTGGTTCAAAAACGACGAAACAGGTCGTTTTTTAAAAAACTTTTCATTCAAAAACGACGAAACGGCTCATTTTTTGTAAACTTTTGATTCAAAAACGACGAAACGGGTCGTTTATTAAAAAACTTTTGGTTCAAAAACGACGAAACGGCTCGTTTTTAACAAACTTTTGGTTCAAAAACGACGAAACGGTTCGTTTTTTAACAAACTTTTGGTTCAAAAACGACGAAAAGGCTCGTTTTTTAGCAAACTTTTCACTAAAAAACGACGAAACGGATCGTTTCTTAGTAAACTTTTAGTTCAAAAACAATGAAACGGGCCGTTTTTTTAGTAAACTTTTCGTTTAAAAACGACAAAACGGGCCATTTTTTATTGTAATTTTAGCTCAAAAACGACAAAAACGGGCCATTTTTTATTGTAATTTTAGCTCAAAAACGACAAAACGGGTCGTTTTCTAGTAAACTATACGCCCGAAAACACCGAACCAACTCGTTTTTTAGTTATCCCCAAACACGAGCCCGAACACACAAAGAACACAACCATTCTTTTATATATATTACACAATACATAAACACATATATCAAAACACCCGAATTACAATCTTTGGGATTTTACGCGCCGACGTCGACCCCGAACACTACGGTAGGAGAAGCGGGTCGAGATTCCACGTTCTACGGAACGCCAACCGGACTTGACCGACGACATTCACAATAACACGGACGGAAATTCGACGAATCCGAAACCGGATTCGGAGACTCATTGCAAGTGGGACTCCGATTAAACATGTGAACCGTATAATGAACACGAAAACCATTGTACGGCGGTGGATGACGGGTACTCATAAATAAAAATCATCTCTTTAAACAAAAATGAAATCGCCTAGTAAGCATTTCAATTTCTGTATACCCTCATTTACGTTCGTCATACACCTTTCCAAATCCGCAACTTCCTTATTGTAGACCGACGACCACAAAATATAAGGACGTTTGCGCTTTTTATATCATGGTGTATGATTCTAACCCGAACAAAGAACACATTTATGAAAGTAGTCTAGTCCACTCCAATAACGCACATAGTCAAAAAACTCACGCCGGGATCGTCATCATCGCAACCATCATCATTCCCGGTCATGGAGTACATAATTATGGTTATCAATCCAGATCTGTAATTAATATGTAACAACAATATGAGCTTGGATCTATATATACATATAATTACTGGTTATCCCAGATCTATAACTAATAATTGACATGAACAAAAAGCAAACATGTATTTACTATTCACAAACCCAATTAGAATAGTCAAAGTTCAGTGATTATATTCTGTAATTCGTGTGAACAAAGTAAAATAATAAAGATAAAACTCACTTGAAACGACGACCGTGCGGCGGTCAACGGCAGTGAAGTTGGCGGCGGCCGATAGTGGGTAGGAAGAGGTTTGTGTTTGTGAGATGAGTAAAGTATTTATGGCAGGTTGTAAAAACTTATCACGTCACCTTGATGTGTGTAATTTTTTATATTATAACTCAATTATATAAGTGATGAAAAAGCATGAGAAAATTTCGAAAATAAGAATTTCATGTTTTATGTGTTATGTTTAAGAAATTTTAAAGCTATGTATTATAAATTAGTCGTGACGAGTAGTTTGTTGAACTACTTAGAATTTGTCACGTGTTCTTGTTGATCAGTTTTTCATGTAAGCAATTAATAGAAAACATGATAAATATTAAACCTATGAACCTTTTACAGCATGGAGAGTAGTAATCGCAGCAGAGTATGATGTAGTCGACATGTTTGTCATCTTGATCGAGTTCCCCTTTATGATGTATAGTTAAGGATGGTGTTAGGGTTCTTGAGAGGAACCCGGTTTTATGAGAGAGTAGGCACACAAAATTGTTATGTGTGTGTGATTATGTTATGATATTAATTTATTCTCTCTATATATACACCCAAGTGGAAACTCTTTATTAGCTATTAAGAGTAATATGGTCCATCAACAATTACCAAGCTAATATATAATAAGGTATAATTAATTATTTTGATCTATTATTATATAAATGATAATGATGGCCATATAAATAAATATATAAAATATATTTATTCTTACATTCTCCCACTTGGCCGAGTAATCATTTATTATGAGTATTAGATAAGCCTGATCAGAAGTTAACACTCATTTTAGTTTTAAACTCAAACTGGAGCAGAGAAATACAGTCATTGAATTGAACATCAGCTCGATTCATTTATTATTTGTTAAATAATTTATATACGTTGTTAATTATTTTATTATAATATGAGAAGAACCTCAAATGAGCCTAAACTCGACTCTAGCTCGTGTAGTTACCTTAAACGAGTCAAAGTTTGGCCGTGCAATGTGAAATTAATACATAGAAATCTAAAAACAGATAAAACTTAAAGATATACGAGGTTCGCGCTCGGGCTCAATAACTAACTGAGTTTTACTTGATGCTCGAAAAAACTCAGCTTGTTTCGAGCCTTTTATCGATGAGATCTGGAGTAGCTCGCAAGCAACTCGACTAGTTAGCAACCCCTTAGATAGTTTATGGCATCTACATGTATAAGTGTGACAACTTTAGCAAAAACTAAGGTTTACAAATACCATATTGATCTGTGAGTACCAAGAGAGCAGAGCTGATTTAGAGATTGATTCTAAGGATAACGGGTGAGATATATCATATATTTATATATGTTTTAAAGTAGATAACCAAACTAGTGACTTTAATTAATGTATTGCCTAAATCTCCCACTTTTGACGTAATGGTAGGATGCTTGAGTTTTTCAGTGGGGACTTAAGTTCGAATCCCACTTGTGTCATATCTGGGTGGATATTGACAATGAATGATTTGAGCTAGACGTTATGTAAATGTTGTCAGTTCGAACCCTGGACCCACCCGAGTTTTCGTCCCACCGTGTGTTTCGCCAGAGAGTTATGCTCTTGTGGTGACACAATGGCTGTCAAGTGACAGTCGGTAGTATGGTTTCCCGAGGGAACACCCAAGCCAAACTCTGAAGCCAACGTGGGCTCGGTTAAGACAACATAGTCCGACCAGAGTGGGGCATCGGAGCTCAACAAATTTGAAGAGTGTGATAGCCTAAATACAAGAAAGTCGCCGTTCTAATAAAAAAATTAACGTATTGCCTTTTATCAACTTCTATAATTTGGCTTGAACAGTTTTAAATTGGGAAAATTCCATATATACCCCTGAAAACACAAATAATATCTTGAATTTAATAAACTTCTTCGACTACAGGCTAAGAAATGACAAATCATACGAACTATAGATCTTTCTCGCGCGTTGCGTAGGGTTAGCCAACATAAAACTTAAAAGTCTTAACCAAAGATGCATCCCAAAGATGTATCCAGAATATCAAAGAGTTAGGCATCAACAAACTGAAAAGCATGAAGGTCATGAATTCAAATTGGTAAGATTTAAATGTAACATATGGTGAAAATTACATTCATCAAAAAACAACATAAAACTAAAGTGGAAGAAAGTAAGGAAACTAAAAGTACCGAAAACAAAACCCAAAGAAATACCTAAAACTCTTAAAAGAAAGCAAAACAAAAAACCTAAGAAATTATATTTACGCAAAGAAAAAGTTCTTAAAAGAGCAAAACGAAAAACCTCAGAAATTATATTTACGCAAAGAAAAAGTTGGCCTAGAAAAGACAAAACGGTACCATAGCCATGCATTCTCATCCCATTTACTATCTATAACCCTATAATTTAACAAAAAAACACTGTTTTTTTAAATTTGGCATTCATTTTAAAAAGCACCACATATCATATCCTCTATATCATTTTTTATCTTTCTACTTAGAGAATTCTGCAATTTATCTCCCTGGTATATGGACCAATTCGACAGGTTTGACACTGAAAATGATTTTGTGAATTATGGACCATCGTGAAATTTCGGCGGGTCAATCTGACTCCTTGCCGTCAGTTGACCGTGAGTTGACTGACCAAAAAACAGTGAAATTACCCTTTTACCCCTGAGTCTATAATTAAACCTAAAACTAAATATCCAAATTTCGTGTGGTTGGTGGGGTTTGAACCCCCGACCCCCGATTTAACAGCAAACAACACAAACCAGTTGAACTGAGCTACCATTTAATAAAACTACACAATATGTAATATATATTAAGTACCACAATGTGCTGTATATGTATGTTGTATATATGTTCTGTATGTCAGATCGGGTTTTTTTAAATGTATTTTTAAACGGCCAATTTTTTCTAAAAAATCAAAACAAGTCCGAATATGACGAAACGGCCCATTTTTTAATAAACTTTTCGTCCGAATAAGACGAAACGGCTCGTTTTTTATTAAACTTTCGGTTCAAAATTGACGAAACGGGTCGTTCATTTTTTAGTAAACTTTTGGTTCAAAAACGACGAAACGGCTCGTTTTTTAACAAACTTTTGCTTCAAAAACGACGAAACGGCTCGTTTTTTAGTAAACTTTTGCTTCAAAAACAACGAAACGGCTCGTTTTTTAGTGTCATTTTAGCTCAAAAACGACGAAACGGCTCGTTTTTTAACAAACTTTTGGTTCAACCACTCGACCCCAACCACCCGAACCCAACCCGAACACAAACATTTTTTTATATATATAACATGAACACAAAATAGATATATCAAAACACCTGAATTATAAACTTCGGGATTTCACATACATAACATACCTAATAATTAATTATTCACCCGAATTATAAGCTTCGGGATTTTATAAGGGTAGCATCCGGAGACGCGACCCAAAATTTCACGTAAGGTGAAAGTTAATTTGGTTATGGTCGGCTAAGGCGACCACAAACCAACCCGTGATTTCTCGGATACGGAACTCAATCCGGAGATTGAGTTCGATTGGGACTCCAAAAAGATTTATGAAAGCAGTCTAGTCCACTTCAGTATCACACACAATCAACCAACTCATTCCGGGATCGTCATCATCGCAACCATCATCATTCCCGGTCATGGAGTACATAATTATGGTTATCAATCCAGATCTGTAATTAATATGTAACAACAATATGAGCTTGGATCTATATATACATATAATTACTGGTTATCCCAGATCTATAACTAATAATTGACATGAACAAAAAGCAAACATGTATTTACTATTCACAAACCCAATTAGAATAGTCAAAGTTCAGTGATTATATTCTGTAATTCGTGTGAACAAAGTAAAATAATAAAGATAAAACTCACTTGAAACGACGACCGTGCGGCGGTCAACGGCAGTGAAGTTGGCGGCGGCCGATAGTGGGTAGGAAGAGGTTTGTGTTTGTGAGATGAGTAAAGTATTTATGGCAGGTTGTAAAAACTTATCACGTCACCTTGATGTGTGTAATTTTTTATATTATAACTTAATTATATAAGTGATGAAAAAGCATGAGAAAATTTCGAAAATAAGAATTTCATAAAATTTTATGTGTTATTTTTAAGAAATTTTAAAGCTATGTATTATAAATTAGTCGTGACAAGTAGTTTGTTGAACTACTTAGAATTTGTCACGTGTTCTTGTTGATCAGTTTTTCATGTAAGCAATTAATAGAAAAAATGATAAATATTAAACATATGAACCTTTTACAGCATGGAGAGTAGTAATCGCAGCAGAGTATGATGTAGTCGACATATTTGTCATCTTGATCGAGTTCCCCTTTAGGATGTATAGTTAAGGATGGTGTTAGGGTTCTTGAGAGGAACCCGGTTTTATGAGAGAGTAGGCACACAAAATTGTTATGTGTGTGTGATTAGGTTATGATATTAATTTATTCTCTCTATATATACACCCAAGTGGAAACTCTTTATTAGCTATTAAGAGTAATATGGCCCATCAACAATTACCAAGCTAATATATAATAAGGTATAATTAATTATTTTGATCTATTATTATATAAATCATAATGATGGCCATATAAATAAATATATAAAATATATTTATTCTTACATTCTCCCACTTGGCCGAGTAATCATTTATTATGAGTATTAGATAAGCCTGATCAGGAGTTAACATTCATTTTAGTTTTAAACTCAAACTAGAGCAGAGAAATGCAGTCATTGAATTGAACATCAGCTCAAGACCCCCATTAATCATACTGCAGTCCTTATTTAAAACCTAAGTAGTTATGATCAAAATTTTCAAGTAAGCCCTTCAGAATGTTTGATTTGTATATTTAATTCGTCTATATGTCATTATGTATGCAGAACATATTAAGAGACGTACAAAATCAAAACTGATGAGGAAATTTAATATTTAATCATTCATAGTACGATATGCAGTTGTGCATGGTCATTAATAAACCCCTCATGATTATAAGCGCTTTCATAATACTTATGGGTAATAAACCTTTAGTTATAGGATCCTTAAGCATATCATGAATGTATTCGATATGAAATTTTAGATTCCTCAATTCGTTCATAAACGATAATTAATTTCATATCAAAATTTAATGCAGCACCTATCAAACTGTTACTGTTTGAGAAAACATGGTAGCTAACGTTATCACAATTAGTCTTCAATATATAAGTTATTTGGAGTTTAATAAAACTTATGAGTCCACTAATAAATATTCAACAACATTTATTGACAACAACGTTGTAATAAATCAACATATTATGCTGTTATGACTTAGGTTGCTGTTATCAGTTCATTATGACTCCTTCATGAGATAGATTTATCTACTGACATAAGAATATATTCCGAAAATTACATTTTCTTATCTTTGAATATGACAAAGTTTAGAGTAATCTACCAGTTTGAATTCTCACTTCTTCTTTTAAATTATAGTCTTTCGTTTCTTTTAAAGATATTTTAATACTCTTTTAGATGTTTCACATTAATCTAGGCATATCTAGTGTGTTACAATTTTGAGTAATATCTGAACGAGTATAGACTTGAACCTACATAAGGCTTCTACTTAATGAAGCATAAGGTAATAATCTCAATGATCCTATTATCCTCTAAATAGAACAATATTGTTTGTTACATGTGTAAGGACCCATTTAAGATAAAACTTATAGAACAAAACTAATGTCCCTTTGGGTCTATCTCAGAATTTTATGATATCTATTATATAAGGGATATCTTTGAGATATTTCATATCAAAGTGTGTGAACAATGCTTTGACTTATGTAACATATACTTGTCAGAAGAATGTCATCTATATCAGGACATGTTTGTTTTTAGTTGCTCCCACTCATCTTGAGGTAGGTACATTAATCCACTTGGTTTTTGATCAAAATAACTGTATAAATATTTCATCAAATTTTGATGTTTGCATTAACCCATATATGGATTTTATTGACTTATAGACTAAATGTTCAATAACCTTCAGTTTATAACATTTAGGTTGTTTTATGAGCATGTAGATATGTAAGTCAGTTATTAGGGAAAGTTGTTTTAATGTTCTTCTAACGTAGCTCTTTAACTATGATAAGCTACTTGAACAGTGATGATCCTCAAAGAAATGTTTTATAATATAGGTTATAAGATTCTTTGATGATTTATTCCTTTTTGAATCTAATCTTTAATAATCAATTATGCTTCTTAGTGTTTTAACGACTGTGTTAGGATTTAGTTTAGTTATGAACACCTTCAGGTGATTCAACCAAATCTCAAAATGTTAGCGACTTATGGAGTCAATTATGATTGATGATAATGGTTTAATTATAAGGGGTATGATCATTAGACTTTCCAACATCCAATTCAACTTTAGTTAAGGAGGTTACATAAGCATCAAATTTAGTAGGTTTTAAAACCTAGATGGCCTCCTAAGTTGATTATTGGGTAATTTTAAAAGTCTCAGTTTTATGGATTAGCTCTTAGTTAGGTTGCTATCATTTTCAGGATTCTAAGTGTGTAAGATTTGGCGCAGTATGGTATACAAGAGGTGTAATTGGAGTAAAATTTAATCTCTCTTCCCTCCGCCTCTTGTACTTCTAACAAGTCATTATAAAGACTTTTACTGCTCTCAGTGACCTTAGAAACCTTTAAGAAATTAGCATACTTAGGGTCAGTATTTAAAGACTAATAGATTCTAACAGAGAAACAAGTTAATAATATAAGTTGTTGCAGTTTTATTGATGAGGATTAATTTATTAAGAAATCTGAATTTGCCCACGTTTAAGCAACAATGAAACTTTTGTAAGAGTAGTAGTAAATTCTAAAGAGATAAGTTTTGATGGAATAGTGTTATGATGGAGCAGTGTCTTGTACAAGAGGTGTATTTGAGATAATATCAAGTTTTCACTCCCCCACCTCTTGCAAATCTTGTAAGTTATGATTGAGACACTTAAGGCTCCCACTGATCTTTAATATCTCTAGGAAAAATACAAGAGAAGTTTCAATGATGTACATGACGTGGGAATCTGTCATACATATGTTAGACTTGATTTGATTCCATTAACGTCCAGATGTCATAATAAACTTAAATGACATATTTAGAAGAAATCGTATTAAGTATATATGAACGAATCTCTTAAAGACCGCGGGCCATAGAATACTAATTAGATACAAGTAAATAGCATTTTAAATGATAAAAGAATTATGTCTGAATATTCCGTTTGAATAAGTTTCACGAATGTCAGTGAAATATAACTTATGGTGGACCCATACTTATTCCTTAAGCCAAGTAATGTTTAGGGCATTTAACACATGATTTAAAATCACTAAAAATGAGATTATATGAAAAATCACCCTCATCAACCATGTCATGATTTCTCATGAAATTTGGTTTTAATAGATGAATATTATAGGTCTCATTTGTCTTTCGTTAAATTTTTATTTGCATTATAACAAAAGTTGTGAAAGTATACATTATCATCTAGTTCTATTTTATAAATGTTTCAATCAAGATATTGATAACAAATAATATAAGAGTTTAAGGTAAGAGTGACTTTATGTTGGCTATGCAAACCTTATAACTGTCATAATGTAACTTAAGTATTGATACTAAATTCTGATTAATCGTCAGAATATTTAAGGTATCATAAAGTGTAATTAAAAGACAGTTTATCATGGTTCTAATAACCTTAACATTTAAATTTGTCACTAACACTCATGTTAGTTATTTGTTGATTTCGGGTAAACATATAGAACTAGACTCAACAAATCATGTGTTAATGGGAATATTAGGATTAGCAGACTTATATATCATTATTATACAACTATCAATTTTAGCCAGTTGTTCTTTTGAATTATGGATAGTCTTGTAATGTGTATGCCTAATCTAATGACATATTTTTGTAATGGGACTTCTCCTTAAGAAACCTAAAGCTGGAAGTAATACTTGTATTTTGTCAATTAACCTTAGAATTATCCTCTTTTAGGTTTTAGTGGTAGTGAGTTGAATAACATCTTATTTCTAGCACCATACATTTCTTTTCGTGTACATATGTTGCTGATCAACACACTCATTTTCCTTTGGTACTTCTGAGTGTTATAGTTGATTCGTAAGGCATCAAATTGTACTGCTGAAAATTTTAGTATGTAATGTACTAAAAAAATGTATTTATTTCCATGTGTAAGCCCTTAATTTTATGGGTCATGGTATTTTACATCATGATGCATTTGGTAATGCCATTTAACGTTATAGTTAGAATTTTCAAGAAAGAATGCATGCATCTTATGAGTTATTTTGATTAGTCTTAGGAAAAACTAAATCAAGAATAACTCTAGTGATAGCATTTATTTAAATAAATTATTGATTATCATTATTATAAGAGACATTATGATTAACGCATCCCATTGTTATGCTCTAGTTTTTAATATAATGATTGTTATTAGAAAGAGCAGTAGGATAGTCATGTCATGTCTTAATGGATAATTAAAATTGAGAAGAGCTAAATTTTATTAAAACTCTTTATGAGACAAAATTCAATTGTGTTTTGAGATTAGAGTGGATAATTTGGATGAGATAACTATTTATAGAAGAAAATTATAGTGAGTAATGTTATGGGATATTAAGATAATACATATTAAAATTTATGATCATTAGATTAATGAAGGATCATTAATGTGAGAATCATTATATTTTATTGAAGATGCGATATGTCTATTATTAACATCAAACTAATAGACTATAATTAAAAGTTCTACTTAAACAAAAAATAAATCACCTTTGGGCAGAATTAAATTTTATTTAAGTATGTGTGCAAAATAATTGTAACACGTCACCTTTGGGCAGAAGTGAGACAATTATTTTAATTATGCACATGCTAGTTTTGCTGAATAAAAATGGAACACATCACCTTTGGGCAGAAGTGAGACATTTATATTATGTTAGGAAAAAACTAACAAAAGCTTTCAGTTATACTTCAATGATATTTTAATTGTAACTCATCACCTTTGGGCAGAAGTGATACATCAAAAGTTCATTCAAGTTAAGCCTTTATGTTTTGTAAAATTTTATAATATTTAAGTATCTACAAAACATTTTAATGAGTAAATAGTAAAAACTTTCTGGGTAAAATTAAGGATTTCGAGAAATAACGTTTTCGGGTAAATTATAGTTTTCGGATGGCATGGGTTCTTGGTTAATATGTTTTCGAGTATTATGGGTTTTTGGGTAAAGTAATGAGTTTTCGAAAAATTAGCATGTTTGCGGGAAGAAGATTGGAAAACCATTCCAAAAAAAACCCGTATAAGGCGATATAATTTAAAATCCGAGAACTCTAAAATCCAAAAATTAATATTATCCTAATTAAATTGAAAACACAAAAAAAAAAAATAATAAAACCCATACAAATAATTCCGTAAACTAGTTGATCCCTAAACAGATTTCGAATACTAAAAGGATAATAATAAGATTTGGTTCAAATCTTTTAAGGATTAACAATTATATCTATTTCCTATTTTAATGGAATTCAAATCTTTTAAGAAAATACCAAAATTTTTAATTAATTCAAGATTTGAAAAATTATATTCCTAAATTAACTTTAACATATTTTAATTCATATTTGAACCAAAATATGTTATAATTTTAAAAAAGTTATGATGAACACGAAGAACATCGTTGAAAATTTTAATTATTAAACATATACCAAAACTGGAATCGAAATCTTTAAACATGATTTTAACAGATTTTGAAAATATTATGGTTTATTAAATATGAATTTTAGCGATTTAAACAGTTTCATATATTGTTTTCGTAATAGAACATGAAAAAGAAACCGAAATAATTAGGGTTTATCAAGTTTTAGTCCATGTCTTCTGATTCAATTCCAGATTTATGGAAACATGAAGAACTGATTAATCAACATCACTCTGATGCCACATATTGATCAGTTCTTCATGTAAGCAATAGAAAACATGATAAATATTAAACTTATGAACCTTTTACAGCATGGAGAGTAGTAATCGCAGCAGAGTATGATGTAGTCAACATGTTTGTCATATTGATCGAGTTCCCCTTTAGGATGTATAGTTAAGGATGGTGTTAGGGTTCTTGAGAGGAACCCGGTTTTATGAGAGAGGTGGCACACACAATTGTTATGTGTGTGTGATTAGGTTATGATGTTAATTTATTCTCTCTATATATACACCCAAGGGGAAACCCTTTATTAGCTATTAAGAGTAATATGGCACATCAACAATTACCAAGCTAATATATAATAAGGTATAATTAATTATTTTGATCTATTATTATATAAATGATAATGATGGCCATATAAATAAATATATAAAATATATTTATTCTTACATTCCTTAAACTAACCGTAATAAGCATGTTCACTAATCATTTTTTTGTCATGACTAAATAAATTCCATGCCTCGTAATCAACACCCACAATTAATTCATAAGTCCTTTAGTTGCGACGAGTATATTGTAGGTTAAACTAGCGTGACAAGTTAACTACTAATAAACTACTCGTGTAGGGAATGTAAACCATGTAGTCGTCACGACTAAAGGACTTATGAATTACTCGTAAGCGTTGATTACGAGATATGAAAATTATTTAGTCGTGACGAGTAAATGATTAGTGAACCTACTCGTTACGGATAGTTTAAGGGCGTGTGACAAATTTAATTGGTTCTACAAACTACTCGTGTGTTATCATAGTATACTCGTCGCGACTAGTTTACAATACATATTTCTAGAATTTCTTGCAAATGACACATAAAACTTGAAATTTGTTTTCATAGATGCTTATTTTCGAAATTTACCCAAAAAGTATTTGCTTATTTGTTTAATAATAATAATAATAATAAGTCAGGCGGAGGCTCCGTAATTTTTGTTATTGAATGTTGTAAGTTGGAGTATTGCTTTCAGCATTTTGTTTCAGGTTGAGTTAGTAGGCATTCTCAGTTGTGGGTTTCTTTTGATGTTGGTGGACCGAGGCACCACCCATATGCTTTTCAGGTGCAAAGGTAATCTATTTGTTAGGGTGATTTTGTGTATTCGAACCAATTAAATTTTGTTCAAAATAATAATAATAATCAAAGAGTCGTATTTTCATTTTTAAGGTTATAAGAGCATTCTCATCCAACCTCTTATCTTAAACCAAAAATTACACAAATACTAATACATTATATCTCTCAATTTCAATTAAATAATACTTTTTATACATTTATTATTATATTTTTTCTTTCACTCACTCACAACGACTTTAAAAAATATTAAAAATTATATGAGGTGAATAATATATTTTCAAATATACAAAAAAATCATTGTGTTTTCAAAAATATAATAACTTTTTACTCACAACACCCTAAATCAGTCTCTAAATTATAAAAGCATCACCCACATAAAGTAGGGGTTGGATTACAATGCTCTAAGAGCATTCACAACCCATCCCCTATCCTCAAATCCAAAATTACACTAAAATCATTATCTTTTATCTCTCCGTTTCAATTAAATAATATTTTTTGTACCTTTATCATTATATTTTCTCTCTACTTCCCTCACAATCACTTTCAAAAAATATTAAAAAAAATATACGGGGTAAACAATAGTTTTTTAAATATACAGAAAAATTATTACATTTCTCTCACATCAATTCATAACACCTTAAACCACTTCTTAAATTATAAAACTCCACATATATAATTTGATGATTTGGTTATGAATGCTCCAACTATACATGTAATAATAATATTATCTCAAGAGGAACACCACCACAAGAATATCTAACTTTAGTGGCTTTGCCAATTGGATGATCTATTTAAGTTAGTTGGGTCATGTGTAAAATTAAGATCCAATAGCTAATGGGTCAGATTCAATTGACAAAATGGTAAAACTGGTCTTTTATGTTTGCACGTTTTTTTAATAGTTGTCATTTAGCAAACTTAATGACAAAGAACATCATTTAAGTTTCAAATCTCAATCATGTTACGTCCTTTGTCACTAACGAAGTTAATTTTTTTTTGTTAAATCTGGTCATGTGCCTTACACATGAGGGTAATTTGGTCATTTTTATCTTTTTATTAAAAAAACATTTTAACCTCTTCACCCATCATATTCATTCTCTCTCTCTCTCTCTCTTTAACATTTAGAACCACCAGTACCACCATCACCGACGAACCACTGTCATCTCCACCCAAAATTCAAACTAGCAACACCACCTATGCAAACCAATATTTTAACTAGGTTTTTAACAAATTCCTGTATTAAACTCTTGATTAATCCCAATATCACCAATTTGGTTCTGATTCTAGTGAGCTGTATTTTCCCATCAAAGTTAAGCCATTAAAATCAGAGAAAAACAAACCATGGTTGTTAGGCTTACCAACGCCGGAGTGAATGAACTCGTCGCCGACCGAACGTGGAATTTCCGATGATCTTTTTTGAAGGCATAGAAGGTGCTCCGATGACCCTCGGTTTCCCAGTGACACCCCTTGCAGTAGCACTGGGTTTTCGAAACCACCACCGCCGTCGTACCACTCCTCACCGTCACCTCCCTCCTCCACCACCACAAACCACCCTTTACGTCATCCTTCCCAATAACCCACACCAAACCCTTAATCACCATCCGCCACTCAACCCCTAAAATCACGAACGACTCAGATTCAGTACACGCACATCCACCGACGGCTCCATAGATTGATATATAAAAATTAGGGTTTGCAACTACAATGCGGATAATTGAGAATCAATAAGGGATTTGGATTTGCAACCAGTGAAATGCTTTAGGGCTTGGGTTTGGATCTTTGGTGGCCTCTTAAATCTCTATTCAATTTCAACATTCTGCTGCCGGTGGAAATTATTTGCGGAATCATTATAGAATAATTATTGAAAAATAATTTGCGGAAGGAAAGATATATTTCTTTTGGTAAATATTTTTCGTTCAAATTTTTATTTTCAAAAATTTTTTTTTCTCGCATTCATCTTCACTTAAAGACAAAAGTAGTTGATAATGCATAACATGTATGTGCAAATGTGTCAAGCCCAAACTCGACTTGTTTAGATTCAGTACACGCACATCCACCAACGACTCCATAGATTGATATATAAATATTAGGGTCTGCAACTACAATGCGGATAATTGAGAATCAATAAGGGATTTGGATTTGCAACCAGTGAAATGCTTTAGGGCTTGGGTTTGGATCTTTGGTGGCCTCTTAAATCTCTATTCAATTTCAACATTCTGCTGCCGGTGGAAATTAGTGGTCCCAACAGCAGGTGATGGGTGGTGATGGCGGCGGTGGCATGTGGTGGCTGGTTGGTGATGGTGGTAGAGGTGGTAGTTTGAATGTTATGAATGTTAGAGAGAGAGAGAGAGTGTGTGTGTGAAGAAGACGGATGTTAAAGAAAGAGAGAATGAAGATGGTGGGTGGAGAGATTAAAATGTTTTTTTAATAAATAGATCAAAATGACCAAATTACCCTCATGTGTAAGGCACATGACCAGATTTAACATAAAAAGTAACTTCGTTAGTGACAAAGGACGTAACGTGATAGAGATTTGAAACTTAAAGGATGTTCTTTGTCATTAAGTTTGCTAAATGACAACTATTGAAAAACGTGCAAACATAAAGGACCAGTTTTACCATTTTGTCTTCTATTTATTTGGATCACGAGCCACTCAAATCATTGACAATCTGACCCAACTAGCCAATAAGGCTCTTATCTACATAAAGTTAATACTTCTTTATCATATGCTCAGTCCTTCATTACTGTAATTAACTCACTGCAAGCCATTGTATTAAACCGGACTGGCCCAACCCGATATGACCACTTGATCTCATCAAAGTCGATCATCGATCCAAAGTTTTAACATCCCTAGAAACAACCTTATCTAAGTCGGAGTTGACCAGTGGTCTAGCGACAGAGACAACGTATACCGTTGTAATAAAGAAAATAACCAAACATAATCTCCTTAGACTCAAATGCTATCGAAAAATTCGAAAATCCAGTTAGGCGGTTAATGAGCTATAATTCTTGCAAAATGTAAGTTAAAAAGTCAAAACTACCTTGAAAGTTAAATTTAAGTAGATAAGAAGTGTTCATTTATAAAATAGAAAAGAACATGCATATACATATGACGGATCTTGACACTCATAAAAAAATATAATAAATCTTGACACTCGTAAAAAAAATAAAAAATAAAAAATAAAAAACACCAAAACAATTCTTAGCTATCTTGTTTTACGTATGAAGTTAGTCCAATCCAATTACAACATGTGCAACACTTATATTGCCATCTTTACTATTTGCATCCGATCCAAGCATATGCTGAAGGATCCCTCTATGACAATCAAGCATACTAGGTGACAACTACCAAAGCATACAATTTTCGACACTAGATTCGGATGTCCGTGACCAAACGACTATCAATACGTTTTATTCTTCTTTTTAGAAGCTCTAAGAATCTATGTTTGTCAATATTGTTATGAATGTAGTCTAATCCACTTGTAACTCAAAACTATGTTTACTAGTTTCACCCAATTGAAATGAATTAGTTTTGTACATCTCTGCGATACCCGCCTTTCCAATCATCACTTGGTCATCGAAGTATTGGATCTCCTCCGCAAGAGAAGAAAGGGTGAAATTGATGTATTGTGATTGTTGATAACATATCGCTACCATCACCTACTACATTCAACATATTCATATTTAATATTGGTTAGTTATTACTTAATATAGTTTTAGGCGTGTAAACATGCCGAGCTTGAACTCGATTTGTTTCGAGCTATTTTTCTAAAGCTCGAGCTCGACTCGTGAGTCTTAAGCTCGCTCGATTCATTTATTATTTGTAAATAATTTATATACGTCGTTAATTATTTTAATATAATATGAGAAGAACCTCAAATGAGCCTAAACTCGACTCTAGTTCGTGTAGTTACCTTAAACGACTCAAAGTTTGGTCGTGCAATGTGAAATTAATACATAGAAATCTAAAAAAGATAAAAACTTAAACATATACGAGGTTCGAGCTCGGGCTCAATAACTAATTAAGTTTTATTTGATACTCGAAAAACTCAGCTCGTTTCGAGCCTTTTATCTTTGCGATCTGGAATAGCTCGCAAACAACTCGACTAGTTAGCACCCCTTTGATAGTTTATGACATCTACATGTATGAATGTGACAACTTCACCAAAAAATAAGGTTTGCAAATACCATATTGATTTGTGAGTTCCTAGAGAGCAGAGTTGATTTTGAGATTGATTCTAAGGAGAATGGGTGGGGATATATCATATATTTTTATATGTTCTAAAGTGGATAATCAAACTAGTGACTTTAATTAATGTATTGCCTTTTATCAACTTCTATAATTTGGCTTTAAACAACTTTATATCCAAAATAAAATAAATAATATCTTGAATTTTGTAAACTTCTACGACTACGGGTTAAGAAATTACAAATAATACGAAACTAAGGATCTTTCTCACGCGTTACTCGGGGTTAATCAAAATAAAACTTAAAAGTCATAACCAAAGATGTATCCTGAATATCAAATACAGTTAGGCGTTAATAAACTCAAAAGCATGAAGGTCATGAATTCAAATTGGTACAGACTGGTTTCGCATTGACTTGCAACGAGTCTATAGTTTTATTTATGCCTTTATGTTCGACTTAACAGTCCCGTCACGAAGGACGGGAGTCCTAAATCCTAGTTTTGTGTTTAGTTAGGTTTATATCGACTTGCATGAATCATCATTAAACTACATAAGTTAATGAAAACATCATTTATATTAAAGGTATGTTCTCTCATAATTTTGAAAAATGGACGTCAAAACATTGGCTAAGTTTATGGTAAAATGACTATACTGCCATTTCTTTAAAAAAAAAATATAATACATAGGCCCGGTTAACTAAAAATAAAATAAAAGTCCACGCCTCAACTCCCTTGATACCAGTGCTATAAAAACAGGTTCAAACCGGCCGCTCGTTTCTTTAGCTTCTCTCTGCCAATACTTCGTCGCTCGTTTTCTCACATTCTTGTATATAGCTTCCTAGGTATCACGTATTAGGGTTCATGTTTGATTTATATAGAAATTTCAGCAGCAGTAAGTGTAAAGGATCACTAAATGTATACAAATCCTTATCATAAAAAGTGGCTTTTGTATTTGTTTTTTTATAGTTTAAAGAATCGCTTATAGTTTAAAAGGCAGATTCGTGTAATATAAGCTTAAACACGAAAAATGCATTTTACTTTTTTGTTTTCAACTAGATTTTCACCCGGCATGTTGCGCCGGAGCAATTGGTAAAGCCTTAATGTTGAAATCATTGGTAAAACCTAAGCACTTGAAAAATATATATTCTTAACATATGAAAAAAATAAATTATTTAAACGACGTTTGTTTGGTCGGTAAACCCGTGCGGTGGTAAAACCAAAGCATTTTCGGCCCCGAGCATTGACGCGGTAACCGAACACAAATTCGGTTGGTTTCGGGTACGTTTGGTATGTTACTGGAGCTAAAAAAGGAAAAAAAATATAAATTGAGGAGACCAACGGGGTGGTGTGGGTCAGTAAACTCGGGTGTTGGTGAAACTGAGCGTTGAGATGTTGAGTCCATGTTAACTCTGTCTTTTGTTCGCCATATTCGTTATGATATCAGAATTAAAACAAACAAAAGAAAAAACAAAATTATCATTCGGTCAGCTTTCGTTATATTCATTACGGTATCAGAACGAATAAAACAAACAAAATGATATGGACAAGTAAGGTGCTACCAAATGGTCCAATGACAGCTTAGTGCACCAAAGTTGTTATTTATATATTGAAGAAACACGGATCCACTCAACGGGTATGGGTCCTGGATCCTGTTGGGTCCATATTTGGTGGTTTGTACTTAGTTATATGTTTATTGGGTTTAGTATTGGGCTTGGGTTAAGGTTGTTATGTAAACCGAGAACACTAAGGTGTTCTCGGTGGGCTTTGGGCTTTATTTGGGCTTGGTTGTTAGTTTCCCTATAAATAGATCTTATTGTATAGGGTTTGAAGGTTGTTCACATTAGCAGAGAAGAGCAGAACTAGAGGGTTGTTTGTTCTAATCATTATTCAAGTATTGTAAGTGCTTAAGCACCCGGCGTAGTTAATATACGTGTGTTTTGAAGCATCTTTGTGTTCGTTTACTTGTTATTTCTTGTGTTCTTGAATAAACGAGCATTGGTATTCCGCACCAATACTCGTTTGGTTGATATCATATTGTAGTGATCCAGATTCGGGACTTAAATTGGTATCAGAGCCTTTGACGAATTCAGGCTCGTTATTGTGATATCAACGGATTTAAGATATTAAGGTTTGGTGGTTGTGTTCGTTTTTCCGGCGAGTGGGCTATCGGAGAAGAAGAGAAATTAATTTTGGTGGAAGATTGTTTTTACTTTGGTAACAAATCAAATCCCACTAAACTCGGAAGGTTGTTACTGCCAAAAGTCAAACTGATTGACTAGTTTTCAGCCATTTTAGCTAGTTTTCGGCCATCTTTCAAGAGTTTTCGGCCAAGATCAGCTCCTGGCTAAACTTAGTTCTCGGCTTAGTCAGTGTTCAGCCAAGATCAGTTCTCGGCTAGCTCAAGATTTGGTCAACTTTTGGTAGTTCTCGGTCAAGACTGGTCAATTAAAAGGTTCTCGGTCAGTGTTCTCGGTCAAGGAGTTCTCGGGGTCAAAGGCGTTCTCGGTCAAAGGTATTCTCGGTCAACACCTGTTCTCGGTCAACATCTGTTCTCGGTCAAAAATAAATGTCGACTCTCCTCTCGGTCTCAAAGACACACTATCCTAATGGAGACAAATACTATGTCACCAAGGATAGAGGAACAATTTAACTTAACCCAAATTAAACCAACTAATTGCACATAAACACTCAAACTCGACAAGACAAAAACCCGCTCTCGCGCGGTCTTAATTCTAACAAGTAAAAGCAACGAGACAATATTACTTCTTATCACCTCTCGGTCTCAAATAGGGTGTATTTTAACTGATTTTAAATGATTTATATTACCCACTTATCTCTACGGTTGTACACCCCGCAAATAAACCCTAAACACCAAGTCAAGAGTCTAACAAGCAATCAATTAATCAAAACTAATTCAATTAACTAATGCAAGAGGATTATAAGTAATAAAACATAAAACACAGCCATCACACACAATGTAATTTATGGTTTAGTTAAACTTTACATTAATAATTCAAGTCTTGAACATTAACAATCCATTATACAAGTCTAAACTACTCAACAATCATCTATCCTAGGCAGAACAAACAAGTTTAGCTAATCATAGATTTTGGACAGCCATGTATACTTAAGAAAAACATCACAAACATCAACTTAAACATGATCAAATTCATTCAAGATTCAAACACAATCAATCACAAGTCAAACTATCAATCACTTGCAAAACAATCCAAAGCAAAAGACAAATTCAACAAAGTTAGGGTTCTTGAACAATAACCAAAGTTTAAAGATGATTACTTAGGGTTTATGGCTGAGATTTATGATGTATAAGATGCCTAGCTGCTGTACCAAGATGCCCCTTGATGTTCCTCTTCCTCTCCAGCCGTCACAGCTTCCACAGCCGCCTTTTTTTTCTTTTTTTTTTCTTTCTGCTACAGTTGTTCCGATCGCACAGGCTGCCCAAGTTAGGGTTTTATTATTTTCGGGTTTCTTGGTTAGATTATGGCTGATTTCTCAATTAATTATCTTCATATAATATTATACAAGGCTTCTAACTTGTGGGCTTGGGTTGGGCCTTGAGTTGTAGCTTCAAAACTTGACCAACAAGGCCTCTAGAATCTTTCAAATTAACTCTTTTTTCACCATCTTTCATAAACCTACAATTAACATTTAATTTTTTTCATAAAATAAACAAATAAGCATAAAAACCATGATAAACTCATAAGGAAAGTAAGTGTGTTTTACTACACATTAGGAGATTCTCACAAATGAAAGATGATGTCTTGAAGATAAAATGTAACCGTATCACTTTGGTATGAAAGATTGATCAGTCAAAAAGATTTTAAATTTTTAAATTTTTATAAAAAAATTCAAAAATATGTTCACGTATAGTTTTAAAAGTATAGTGTATTTAGTTTCTCAAAAATAAGAAAATGACTTGAACGTACATGAGAAATGATAGTACATCAGTTGGCTGACTATCACACTTCATTTTTATTAAATACTTCGTTTCGACGATTGAGTCTTTTTGAGGTTAAATTTGTACATAAAAGTTTTTGCACAAATTAAGGGGGAGAAAATTAAAAAATCAAAAAGAGTGTGTGTGTGTTAATAAAAATAAAAATTTTAAGTTATAAATGTTTTGTTATGTCTTTCAAACTTCACTCTCGCTTAAAATTATGTCGGTTGCTCAAGTTTGAAAAACATATACTTGTATATTTTTGGTCCGGTGATCTACTTGTAGATTCACAGGATAGCCATTTGTCTAAAGACTGAAAGCATCCGGGGTGATTGTGATGTGTTTTTGTGTTTTGAATTCTTTCACTTAAAATTATGTTGGTAATTCCAAGTTGGAGGGACACGTATTTTCATATGTGTTTTGGTCCTGTTAACCACTAGTGATCATACGGGATAGCCATTTACCTGAAAACTGAAGAGTGACCGGGGTGACTGAGTTCTTAACATGTGTGTTTTCTGTAATTTTATGGGAAGTGATATTACTATTCAGTTAATAGCTTTTTAGAATCCTAAAAATATTTTCAAATGAAAATTGATCCAACCTTTGAAAAATGATAGGTAAATTGTTTTTGTGTGCCTAACGGGTGAAGTTATTAAGCTTAAAAGGCTCTAGAACAGTCATTGATTTGTATGGTAGCTTTCCATGATGCGTAAAAGTTAAAGTGATATAAACTAAATTTGCTAAACTTAATGTGGAGAGTCATTTTGAATACATGTGCATGTCTCCAGGTACATCTCTCCGAATGATAGGCAGAAAAGCAATTACCTAGTCATACACGAGCCCGTTGGTATTTGGTCCCCGAAATGAAGTATCTTATTGAGAATGACAAAGAACAAATGTGAACAAAATTACTTTAAATATATAATCAACCAAAAGTTGATAAATGTTCACAAGCTTTTAAGAAAAACACAAATATGAGGGTTAATAACAGAACTACAGGGGTGGAGGCAACAATATAAGTCCTTTAACATCCCAAATGAAAGACTTGTTAATTTAAACTGTAAGTCCAACGTTCAACCTCAAATATGTTTGCAAATTTGAAAAGAAAAATCAAATAACCAAGTTCTGTCATTAAAAGTTTTTAAACCAAATCCAGGGGGTTGGAGTCAAATTGGGGTGATTTGGGGAAAGCCAAATACGATTTGAGAAGAGATAGGAGGCATCACAGGTCCATGAGTGATGTCCATCTAAGCTTTATGCCTAACTGAACCTTAATCATATCACTGATGCGATGAAAAATCATGCTAAGTATGGGATACACGCTATCAATCTGTCTCTTAATGTCATAATAACGCTGAACATGAATCTTTGTGAAAGCACCTTAAATAATATGATTCCATGTTCAGATCTTTTCATAAAGGCGGCAGTTTTATCAAAAACTGAAATTTGATCCCAATTTTTGCTAAATTACAAGAAGACTGAGTGATTAAAGTTGATTTGTTTATTGTTTTTAGTTTTATTTTAGTTCATTTATTTAATTCTTTACTTCTTTATTACTCTTGTCGAAACAAATGTGTTAAGAAATCGTTTTGAAGTTTTCAGCTCATGAAATCTGATATCGGTTATTGTGTTACAGTTGGTTTAGCTGGTATGATCTCATTTCAAGTCTTTTCAAGAAAACTAAAAAAAAAAACAGAAAAATAAAAATTACAAAAATATGTCTGTTTTATTTTGTTTTATTTAATTGTTTTAAAAAAATATATTTTGGTTGATATTTCTATCAAAGTTGATTGTTCTTTCAAGACTGATTTCTTGCAACGGAAGCATATGAAGTATCTGAGACTCAAATTAGATGATGATATCATGTTCAAGGGGGAGGTTGTTGGGTCCATATTTGGTGGTTTGTACTTAGTTCTATGTTTGTTGGGTTGAGTATGTAATATAGGCTTGGGCTGCGTATGTTAACCGAGATCCCAATCTCGGTGGGCTTTTGGTTGTTTGGGCCAGCTTGTTTTGGCTCCCTATATATAGAACATCTTGTATAGGGTTTTAGGTTGTTCAGATTGAGAAAAGAAAAACATTTTAAGAGCCACCATCTAGAGAGCATAAGATTCTGTGTGAATCGGTTTATGTATTAGACGATTTATTGTTAATATAATCGTATGCATTGAAACCATATTACATAGTGTTCTTCATTAATATTGTTCTTGAATCACCAAGTTAACTAGATTCCGCATATTTGACGTGTTTGGTTGATATCATATTGTAGTGATCCAGATTCGGGACTTACAGATCCAATGAGTCCACAGGGTACAATATGATAATCACAACCAAGCTATGAGTATAACTTCCCTAAGTTCAATGACCGAAACCAGCAAAACAGACACCGTGAGTCTCGTTACAGGAAGGACAAGAGGGGGGGGTCTTCCTGTAACCACCCTCCGGCGTGAGAATCAGTAACGTTCGTTATGAAGAAAGTACTGAAGTAAATAGACTAAGTGTAGTCAGAATGTAGGTGAGTGAATGAATACCTCATACCATTTGACAAGGTATTTATAGCCGAAGGATGATGGAAGATGATTGGACAGTTGTCCTCTTTTAGAAGATCCCTATAACCGTCTGGACACGCATCCTCTTGTGATAGGTTGAACTAGACGTCTCATGTGCATGAGTATAACAACCTGGACACGTGTCACCAAAAGATAAGACAGATTGCACCCTGGCCATATGCACGGTTATAACAACCTGTCCAGGTGTTCTTTATTCACTGGTTAATATGTCACGTATTCACCAAGTTAGAATCGTAAACCTTCTTCTAGAGAGTACTTGAGTGATGACAGCTGTCCCGCTGGCACTGTCTTCCGGATGTTTAAGCGGACAGATGTCCTGTCCTGCGGATGACTTTTGAGGATGCCAGGATGTTTCCGCGTTTGTTATGAGGATGCTCCTCCTCAATCGTGATATGCGGGTGATCCATGTGTCCCGCGGGTGTCCTACAAGAGGATTCTCTATGACCCGCGGGTGGTACTTAAGGGTATTTGGGTCTTTTTGGTACCCTGCCTCTACAAGTCCCCCTAGTCCAGTGTTTCTTCCGTGTGAAGTCTTTGTGGGGATGAAATTCTGGACTTAATGTATGTTGGGGATTTTTGTTGTTCGGAAGTTAGGTAGAAAATATCTTCTGTTGGTATGGATAATCATGAAAAAGGACAAGTTGACCACTCGCAGGCGCGTGAACAGATGATGGAACGTTTTTTTACGGCTGTCACTGTACCCGACTGTACAACTTTTTCTCTTTTTCGAATTTCCCGCGTGACGTGGCAAGTACTGGTTGGGTGGTGTTTTTCTCTCTCTACTGTTCATATCCCATCGCATTAATTGCGATGGGTATCAATAAGGGGAGACTCCTTCTTTTCGAAGTTTTATCACTTTTTTCTTCTGATTATCTTCATAGTTTCTCTGAATTTTTCATACGTCTTTTCTTCTCTCTATTATAATGTCGAACGTACAAACTGAAGTCGACGAAATAGAAGTCTCGTGGGATTATGCAGAATACGAAAAACTATTGGAAACTTATGGCATTCCACCTGAATGGGGACCGGAGTTCCCTTTTCCAGGTTCCATAGCCAGTTTCCCACCGCCTGGGAAAATGGCTGTGTATACTGACTATTTCGTTCATGGAAATTTCCGTTTACCCATAACTAAATTTTTTGAGAGGTTTTTAACCGCCTATGGGATCCATTTAACTCAACTGCATCCGCGTGCTATGATGCGAATTCGTCATTATGAATTCATATGTATAGCGCGAGACATGGTGCCTCATACTGATCGATTTCCTGTTTTTTACCGTCTTGCCAACCGGAACGGTTGGTATAAGTGTCAAGGATTTTCCAACCGGAGCCTTGGGTATGAAGTTGAAAAGTTGTCCACTGACTGGCGTAATAAATTCTTTTGGGTATCTAAGGATGTGGTGCCTCTTTCAATGGTTCGTCGCCCCTTGAATTCCGCCCTTCCGGGGGTTATCACAGCTGCTCATGAGGGTCAAGAGTGGTATCGTGTTCTTACTATGGACCCCTCAGCTATGCGTGCGTTGCCAGAGGAAGCCTTAGTGTGGGCGGGCATGAGTCGTTTGTGGCCAACGGAATTCATGGAACCCATTTTTGCTGATCTGAATGAGCGTAAGTTGTCTTGTTTTGTCTCTTCTCTTTCTTGAACATTTTGATGATCCGGGTTCTAACTTTTTCAGGCCGGAGCTCTATGTTCAATGCTCTTTTTAAAAACAGGGGTTGTGTCCGCAAGAGTATCCGCGAGGCGGGAGACCAACCTATTCTTGAGAAAACCGATTCTCAATTTTTATTTCCAAAGAAAGTTCGCGCTGAACCTGTAACTTCAGATGCCACCTTTGAAACATGTGCGTATGTTCTAAACCCTCTTCCCCTTACTGTCGTTGCTTCCGACGGAATGATTGCCATCTTATCATCAAGTGATGATGATGAATATGTTTCTCAGTTTTCTGCTTCGGAAGAGGAGGGAGACTCTGATGATAGTGCTTCTGAATTTTCCTCTGTCTCATCTTTATTAGCAGAACTGGAGAAAAAGAGAGATTTCATAGCTTCTCAAATAGGTCATTCGAACGTGAAGGCTGCGGATACTAAGGCGGGACCATCGAAAAAAACGAAAAGTGCACCGTCCTAAGAAGCTGCAATACAGCCTTGCTGACCGCATTGACATTGTTGAAGGTATTCGTCAACCTTCAAATACTGTATTCTTTTTTATGAGTATTTGGCTAAGTATAACTTTGTTATGTAGATCCGTTGATCTTCAGTGAGGATATATCTGAGAAGCTGTCTACTCCAACTCCTCATGCTGAAAAACCATCATCTCCTTCTCCAAGGGAAGATGTTGAGACTAAGTTGTCTACTCCAACAAGTGACCTTAATATAGAGGGTCAGTCAACCCTTTCTCCAACTGAGACTATTGTGGAAGATAGGGTGTCGACCCCGCCAGATGATACTTCAACGGAGGGAGATAATATCCAGTCTGAAACTGATACTCGTTTTGACTATCTTTTCCAGGCTGGAGGTGGTACTGGTGATCAGCAAGACAATCCTGCTGTAAATGAAGAAAATGTTAGGAATGTGGAGTCTCCTCCTCCACAACAACCTTTTTCTACCTCAGCTCGCCTCAAACCTTCGGGTTCTCGTTACTACGGGGATACGGGCCTGGGCGACAATCATGAACTCTTTGTTCCTCCATGGAATATTACCAATGGGTCCCAATTTTCTCATCCTAGGACCTGTATGGACTTTGTTGAGCATTGTACGCCTCCTGTCGAGATGACGTATCAACGTGACTTTTCCCGCCATGACCTTCATACGAATGTTGCTTATCATCTGGCTAATGCCTTAGCCGGTAGCCAGGAGGTCTTAAGTGAGTGGCGTACTCTAGGCGGGAAGGTGGGGGAAGCTCGTCGGGCGGCTGAAGTTGCCAAGAAAGAAGCTGAGGAGCATCGTATTGCTGCCCAAACCGCTAAATGGAAACAGTCCGACGCGGAAATTGCTCTTAAGAGTGTGCAAGATCGCAACGCTGAGGCTGCTCGCCGATGGAAGGAAGCTTGTGAAAAGCAAAATTCCGTTCTTGAAGCTGCTCGAGCTAAAGCTCAGAGGGAAAGAGACGAGTTGTCTCGTGCTCAAGAAGCTAACTCTTCATTAGAGAATCAAGTGGCCCTTCAAGGTGCACGGATCCCCGATCTTGAGGCGGAGCTAAAGTTGCAGAAGGAGCGGGTTGAACTTAAGGACCAAAGTGCTGCTGAAATCCAGACTGCCTATGACTCTCTCCTTCAAGCTCATGAGGAAGCTACTGCGGTATCCAAAGAGTTCCGAGCGCGGGGCAGAACGTGCAGAGCAGGACCGTCAGTGGTTCCTCACTCGGGGAGTTGACGCTGTAAGTTATATTTTATCACTTGCTGTTTCATTCTCACTTTTGATACTGGGTACTTATGTTTTTGTCTCAACAGGTCGTCCGCCATATCAAGAGAAGTAAGGAGCTTAATGACAGTTTTGCTAATGTGATGGCTGCTTCTTCTTCGTTTGGGCGTGTTATGGGCTTTCACGAATGAGTAAACTATGTTCGAAGCAACCACACATTTAAAGATCATCCAATCTATGGCGTAAACGTCAAACAAGATCGTGCTAACCGGGTTAAGGAGCATGACACTCTAGTCTTCCCTCTGCAAGATATGTTTCCGGAGTTTGCCTCCGTATACGACGACGTACAACTTTTGAAGAGTTATCTTGGGGAGGAATCTGAGGATGACTCATCGGAAGATACATCATTGATGGCTCCGGAAGACCCATCAGCCCCGAACCCTTAGGATAAGCTTCAATGTTTTTGTATCTTGTAACTTCTCTTTTCTTTCTTGTAATTACTTTTTTGGATAATTAATGAGGAAGGTCTTTTTTGTCTTTTTGTGAATATTCTACTTGTTTGACGAAAATATCTTTAGAAGATGCTTCTGATATTTTTTAGTATTTGAAAGTTTTGGATAATTATGTTGACGTGGCGGAGAGAGAAATTTCTTGAGGGCAACTGACAAGACATGTATGACGTCGTAGACAGTCTGTTTGCACTATCTTGAACTTCCCATCTGACATGTCAGCCATCTGGCGGTCCACGGCTTCTCTCTCCTCTGGCACTTTATGGATCACATTAATTGCGATGTGTATAAATATAGCCCTTGTGGTTTCCATTTAACCTTTATCACTTTCAGATTTCTTTCAAACGCTCGAGTCTTTTCAACATTCTCTGAGATTTCTTCCCCTTTCTGATATTTCTTCATCTCTCTGTTATTTAAATGGCTAAGGAAAAGAAGGGTACCCCTACCATCAATGAAGTTGTCGTAGCCCTCAAGGAAGAAGAATTCAATGATATTGTTCACGTATACGGATTGACGACGGAGTGGGAACCAGAATGTCCTGCTAGTGGTTCTATTGCCACTAAGCCTCCTCCGAAGAAAATGGTTGTCTACGTAGACCATTTTACAACGGGGAACTTCCGGATTCTGGTTACCAAGTTTGTCCAATCAGTCTTGACATGGGATTCATCTCTCACAGATCCATCCCTTCGGGATGCTGAGAATTCGCCATTTCGAATTTTGTTGTCAAACTCACAATTTTGATCCTTCCGTTGGCATGTTTGCCGTTTTCTATAGAATGACCTTCCGCGATGGGTGGTATAGTTTTGCATCTATCGAGAAGAGGACCATAGGCATGGAGTGGATCCGTAGCCTTCATGTCTGGAAGCCAAAGTTTTTCTGGATCCGAAAGGATGTCATTCCCTTCTCAATGACCAAACGCAAGGCGGAGACTCCCATGCCTGTGGCGCCTGCCTCCGCTCTTGAAGGCCTTGCATGGTTTAAAGTACTGACTTCTATCCCAACTCCCATGCGTCCCATTCACGAGGGAGCTATGTGAGTGCGAAGATGAGCCGATTGCGGCCCTTTCCTGAATTGGAACCATACTATGAGAAGACTGACAAAAGTAAGTTTGTTCTTGACTTCTATCTTTTTCTAAATATGAACCGTTTTTGACTTTATTTATTTGTGTAGGTGAATGTTCCGCCTTCAGCACTTTATTGGACAAAGAAGGGGGAATTATGGTACGTCGTCCGATTGATCCTAAAGATGGACCCTTTTTGGATCGCACCAGCACCAATTTTTTGTTCCCTACTGCCGTCAGTCCGGAACAAGTGGTCTCCGAACCAATGTATGCCAAATGTGAGAAGTATGTTGAGGAAGCCATACTCAAAGGTGAGGGTATTATACAACCCCGGCCTGTAACTGCCATTACTTCTTGCTGAGTGATCGTACTCTTTTCGTCTAGCGAAGAGTCATCACTTTGTGGAGAAGCTAGTTCAACTGATGCTAATAAAGCTATGGACTCAACTGCAGGTCTCAGCCGTCAACGAGCCACTACTAACCAAGCGGCGGGTCAAGATGACGTTGAAACTGCTGCGGATGGGAAAGGTCCGGAAGGTGGTGATGTTGCCGCTGAGGGCAAACATCCGGTTGTTGACGCGGGCGCTTCCAAGGTGGCGGGTAAGTGCAAGGTTAATTCAGTAAAGATTGTTTCGAAGAAGAAAAAATCCAAGAAAACCAATCCTTCCGCCTTGGAGGCCCGGTTGGAACAACTCGATGCGGAAGACCCGTCGTTAGGTCTGCAAAGTTTATCTTACTTTTTTATCTGTTTTGAATTGGAATATTCCTAACCCACTGTTAATATATTTTCAGTGAATCTGGATAGCCTTTCCGAAGGTATATCTGGTTTAAGGGATTCACCTCCTCGTCCGCCATCGCCGCCTCCCAATACTGCTACGGATCTGGTTGTTGTATTCCCCTTTGAAAAATAAGGAGGCCGACACAACTGATCATGCCAAGAAGTCGCCTTCTTATTATGTTCATCACTTCAAGGATCAAGAGGGTGTGAGCATGTTTCCTCATGCTCCTTGAACTTCCCCAGATTTTCAGGAGGAAGATCCCACTCCACATCAACCGGATTGGTCTTTACGTCGGGATTCTAAATTCCGTGACGTGGACCTTTGTTCAGAATTTTTGCGGGAATGTCTTCCGCATGGTGAGAAGGAAAGGCGTCGCCGGAGTATTAGCCAAGAGTTGCTGAACTCCCATTCTTACTATTTGGCGAATACCATTTCTACGAATCATGAAATAACCAAGGACTGGTTGGCGATGAACAATCAATGGGATGAACTGGCAGCCGCTGCCTGTAATGCCAAAGATGAAGCTCTTAAAGCTATAAACAAAGCTAGGGAAACCAGCCAGGCCCTAGAGGCGGAAAAGGCTGCTCGGTCTGCTACTGAGGAAGCCAAGGTTGTTCTCCAGAAGCTATTGGATGAACAATCCAAATTGATGGAGGACCTTCGAGCTGAATCGGCAGCCAAGGACAAGCGCTTGACTGATCTTAACACCAAAAACCTTGGCCAAGCCTTGGAATGCGCCAAACACAAAATGGAGCTTGTCCGGGCCAAGGCGGACCATAAATGGCTATTGGTGGTAGCTATTCCCAAGGTATGTACCGTTTACTTGCTACGAATAATCTAAGTGTTTAGAGTTATTTATGCGTGATTGTTTCAACAGGTCATCCCTGATGTGCGAGCTAATGATGAGCTTGGGAATTGTGTTGCCATCCTCGTGAAAGCTTCTAAACAAGCTGGCCGTCAACTGGGTTTCCAAGAAGGCTACCAGTTTGGCTCAACTTCCAGGCTTCCTGAAGAATATGTCTTGGCTGGCCAGGATACTGCTGCCATCCTTATACAAAAATCAAAGGATTTTGATTCTTTGGAATTTTCCTTATCGGAGCAGATATCTGGTATTGCTGACAAGGATGATAGCATCCAGCAATTAAAATCTCTTCTTGAACTTGATGAGGAAGAAGAATTAGATGAAGAACATGCTGAAGATGCGGGAGACAAAGGTGCGGGGCATAATGATGCTGCACCATAAATTTTTCTGTTCTTGTTACTGATCCTTTTTTGTTTATTGTAATCCCATTTGGGTAAATAAAGAAGGTTGAATTTTGTATCCGGTACACTTTATTTATTTGTCATAATATAAGTGTTTGTAGGATCTTCTTTTTATGCCAATAAAGGATTATATAATAATACAAGTCTCAAATGACTGAAATAAAAATATTCATAACTGAGGCATAAGCCGAATTACAAGAAACGAAATTACAAAAGGTTCTTAGCATCTAGTTAGGCGCGCAGGCCAAAAGACAAACCCACTAAATGTAGCATTTCCTCAGTTGGGCCCCATTCCAAGTTCTAGTGATCTCCGTGCCGTCCAACCTTTCTAGTTTATAGGCACCTTTAGATAAAACTTTCTGGATTCTATAAGGTCCTTCCCAGGTAGAGGCCAACTTGCCCAATGGCTCTTGCCCTGAGGCTTTGTTACTGCGGAAGACGAAGTCTCCCGCGTCGAATTCACATTTTTGGATCCGCGAGTTGTAATATTTTTGTAGCTGGTGTTTATAATTATGCTCGCGGATCGATGCCAATTCTCTTCTCTTCTCGAGGAGGTTAAGGTTCATCCGGAGTTCATGATCATTATCCTCGATCATGAGAACTCTGGCGGATGGGATTCCGATTTCGGCCGGAATCATGGCCTCCATGCCATAAGTTAAACTAAAGGGGGTTTCGGAATTACTGGAATTCTTTTGAGTGCGGAAAGCCCATAACACATGGGGTAATTGATCGACCCAACCCGTCCTTTTAGTTCGTAGTCTGACCTTAATTCTTTCTTTGATGGTCCGATTGGTTCGTTCAACCTGACCATTCGCCTGCGGGTGGGCTACTGAGGTGAAGATTTGAGAAATGTGTAATTCTTTTAACCATTCTTGTAGCCCATTGTCCGCGAACTGAGTTCCGTTATCACTAACGAGTTCCAGAGGAAGGCCAAACCGGCATATTATGAATTCCCACAGGAATTTCTTAACACTTGCTACTGTTATGGAAGCCACCGGTTTAGCCTCTACCCACTTTGTAAAGTAATCGATGGCTACTACCAAGAATTTGACACGCCCGGGGGCTTCAGGGAAAGGTCCCATTTCCACTGCCCATTTCTGGAACGGCCAAAATGAAGTGACTGGAACTAACTCGTTCTTTGGTCGTAGCGTGTTAGGAGTGTGACGTTGGCAGGAATCGCATTTTCTGATTTCGTTTAGAGCGTCCAAGTGCATCCCTGGCCAATTGTATCCGGCATTCATTAATTTTGCCACGACCATGCGCGGGCCAGCGTGAAGACCACAAATGCCTTCTTGAATCTCTCTGATTAAATAGTTCGTGTCCTCGGCATCCACACATCGAAGTAGTGGTCCAAGAAAGGAACGTTGGTACAAAACACTATCAAGAATCTAATAATTCAAGGCTTTGTGCTTTATCTTCCGGGCCGCTGTTTTACCCTCCGGAAGTGTTCCTGATGAGAAGTATGCCATAATGGGTATCATCTAGGATTCCACTCCCGTTTGGATCACTAAAACTTGATGTTGTGGAACAGACGGGCGATCAAATATTTCGATGCGGATGTCCTTGGCAAAGTGTTCAAAGTTTGTTGAAGCCAACTTACTGAGAGCATCCGCTGATTTGTTCTCACTTCTCTTTATATAAATGACCTTGCAAGAAGAGAACTGGAGCATCAAATCTTTTGCCTGTGATACATATGAAGCCATGACATCGTTCTTAGCCTCATATATACCGTTGATTTGTCCCGCAATCAACATGGAATCCACCCGAGCTTCCAAATGTTTAACCCCAAGCTTTTTGGCTATCCGTAAGCCTGCCAAGAAAGCTTCGTATTCTGCCTCGTTGTTGGTACTTTTAAAATCCAAATTTATGGCATATGTAAACTCATGGCCTTCGGGATTGACTAGCCTGAGGCCTGCGCCACACCCCTCACTGCTTGAAGCTCCGTCCGTGAATAAAGACCAAATCTGTCCAGATTCCGAAGGTGCTTGGGGTTGTTGCTCGGTCAAGCATTCTCTTTCTTTGTGATGCGAGACTTCTGTGACGAAGTCCGCCAACACTTGCCCTTTGATTGCTGGCCTAGGTTTGTATTCTATTGCGTGCTCACCTAGTTTGATGGCCCATTTGGCCAAGCGCCCAGACAATTCTGGTTTACTGAGAACGTTTTTGAGCTTGTATCCGGTTAAGACATTGATGGGATTTCCTTAAAAGTACCTGCGGAGGCGTCGGGCAGCATAGACCAGTGCCAACATAAGTTTTTCAAGCATGGAGTATCTTGTTTCCGGGTCCGATAATGTTCTGCTGACATAGTAAATAGGTGTTTGAACGTTCTTTCGATCTGTCAGAAGGATAGCCCCGATAGCAATGTCTGAAGCCGATAGATACAACGTTAAAGCTTCTCCCGCATGAGGTGCTGTTAACGTGGGAAGTTCCATCAAACATTTTTAACCTCCAAGAAAGCTTGTTCCGCCTCTGCGATCCATTTAAACTGTGCTTTCTTGAGGCAATTCCTCATAGTTGAGATGAAAGGATGAGATTTGGCTGCATGATTTGCCAAAAAACGATTCAAAGCAACCAATCAGCCATTGAGTGTCTGAAATTCCTTGAGGGAAGACGGGGAAGGCATGCGGGCTATAGCTTGAACTTTATCTGGATTAGCTTTGAAGCCCGCATCCGTGACAATCACTCCCAGAAACTTTCCCTCTTCCATTCCGAATGAACACTTGGCTGGGTTTAACTTCATGTTAATACCTTTCAATGTTTCGAAGGTCTCTTCAATATCTCTCAACATCTGGTCCTCCTCAACACTTTTGATTACGAGATCATCCATATACACCTCTAAGTTTCGACCGATTTGGTCTTTGAACGCTATATCCATTAATCGTTGATATGTGGCTCCCGCATTCTTTAGTCCGAAAGGCATCATTTTATAACAAAAAGTTCCCTGGTCTGTGCGAAATGTTGTCTTATCTTCATCACCTGCTGTCATGCGAATCTGGTGATAACCCTTGTAGGCGTCCAGGAAACACTTGAATTTGAATGGTGCCACAGCATCAACCTTGAGGTCAATCTCTGGTAAAGGATAACAATCCTTAGGACATGCTTTGTTTAGATCTTAGAAATCAATGCACATCCGCCACGCCCCGTTGCTCTTGGGGACTATGACTGGGTTAGAAACCCATGTCTGATAGCGGATTGGACGGATGATCCCGGCCTGTAAGAGGTCCTGGACTTGCTCGTTCATTGCTTTTGTCTGTTCCGGACCCATCTTACGTTGTTTTTGAACAATCGGCGTAAACAACGGATTTACCCTTAATTTGTGTTTCGCAAAGTTCCGCAGGACACCAGTCATGTCCGCGGGCTGCCATGCGAACACATCAACATTTTTTGATAATAACTATTTCAAGAAAGTCCGTACTATCTCGGAAATAGCATGTCCAATTGTTACAGTTTGATCGGGGAAATCTTTGTTCAAGACCCACTTTTTTTGGTTCGGTTCTCAAAGTTTGTTTTGGGATCTTGCTGGGTTTTGAGTTCTCGGTTGCAAAGCAATGTCGATTGACGTGAATTATTGCGATACCAGTGCAGGTCGGAACTCCTAATGCACAGTGTGCTGTGGACGGATGGGCATTGAAGTCACCAATTGCTTCTCGTCCGAGAATAATGTCACGTTTCGATATTGCTGGAAAAACCAGAAATTCGACCTCCTCGGTCCTCGAATGAATTTTGTCGCTCAAGGTAACTGGGAATGAAATTACCCCTCGTGGATGCATTATTTCCCCTCTAAATCCCGATACTGGAGCGTGGATGGGTTTCAATCTTTCTTTATCTTCTTCGTCAAGTTGTTCAAAGCATTGTTCATACATGATGTCCGATGTGCTGCCAGTGTCGAAGAAGATGTAATGAGAACGATAATGCCCGAAAAGGGCAGTGATGATCAGAGGATTCTTATTGTTCGGAGCCCCCTTTAATTCGAGGGAAGATCACTGGCTCATTCTTCCACTCTTCATCATCAGATTCTTTCCTCTTATTTCCTATATGGGACTCTCCTTGTATCATATGAACGTTCAAATCTTTAATTTGCTTCTTACTTCGGCCTTGGATGTCCCGAACGGGCGCTTTACCATTATCAGGTTTCCCATTTTTCACCAGGTGCCCGAGTTTTCCAGATTTAACAGCCGCCTCAATTCATTTCTCAATGATCTACATTCATTCGTATTATGACCGATGTCATCGGGATACGAACAATGCTTCTTAGCATCTAAGAATGACCTTCTTGTCAATGGTTGTGGTTTTCTAAAACTTATATTCTCTGTTGTGAAAATTTCGGCGGGAGTCTTTGAAAGAGGAGTCCAACTGTTGGGACCTCGATTCGAGGGCCCCGCTTTGTTTTTGTTGCCTATGAGGGACCTTGCATCAAATGGTTTTTATACGTCCGAGCTTGGTTGAAGTCTCGACCAAATAGAGCCTTTCGCCTGTCTATTAGGTCTCGGAGTTTGAAATCCGACTTTAAATTTTTGCCTCAGATTACCATTCCTCAAATTTTTTTCTGTGTTGGCATATACTTTCGCCGCAGTCATAAGATCGTCCCATTCTTTTGGCTTTCCATCTCTGCCAGTGAGTGTGCGGACTAGATCATCACATTTAACATTTTTGCGGAAGGCACCACGAAGCATGTCCGTACTTATCCCGCCGATGTTCAGACTTTCATCGTTGAATCTGGTGATAAAATCTTCTATGGACTCGTTATCACGGCGGACAACATCCAAAATTTCTGACTGGTCTCGCGTATGTTTCTTTTGCTGGCTGAACAGTTGAGAAAACCTTTTTACAAGGTCATCCCAGCTGGAAACTTGACCATCAGGTAGCTTTTTAAACCATTCTCTCGCTACCCCTATTAATGTCAATGCGAACATATGACACCAATAAGGGAGCGTCCAACCACTAACACCCCCTACTGCCACAAACTTCTGGAGATGATCACTTGGATCAGTCATACCAATGTATTTTCCTACTGATGTATGTATTTTGGCATTAACAGGGAAGGGTGCAGTAGCAATACTTGCTATGAATTTCGATTTTTCGGCAAAGGCTGCCGGACGATATGGCTTGGTGAAGTCCCGTTCAGCATTGCTGTGATATTCAGTGTGACGGACTATATCCTGCGGACGACTACTTCTTGCCCGTGAGCTCATCCTACTATCAACAGTATACATACTGTATTCTCCCGGTTGGTAAGTTGAGTCGTAACTATCAAATTCTTCCAAGTAAGATGGCATCCGCATATTTATGCGAGGACGAGGACGTAACCTCGGTAATTCACCAAACTCTGGTTCCATCGATTGGCTGTAACGGAGTTGACTTACTCTTACTGTTGGTGGAGGAGAAGGAGATCTCCTGGGAGATTCCTCATAATTCAAAGTGCGGGCATGAAATCGTTCATCACGTTTTCTGCGCTCATATTCAGCCACCAAACTTTGTTGTTGCATATGAAGCCACTCCTCGGGAGTTAGCTTTTCTCTTGATTGATGGGATCTCGCCATGTCAGATTTGCCTATATCATTTTCCAGATCAAATTCTGACTGGTTTCAGCGAGTCTCATCCGTAATCCGTCTGAGATTACCCAAATTTGAACCTTCCGGTGCCGAGCCACGTCCCCCGTCTGTGGGAGTGGGACCGGTTGGTGTTGTAACATTTTCTAGAGTAAAACCCCCAGGTGTTACATTGGTGATTCGTGACCCTGGAGTTGTGACACGTTCAAGAGTACGACCACCTGGAGTCGTAATACGTGCAAAAAGACTAAGACTCGGAGGTGCTTCTGTGTTAGTCACACGTGAATCGGATGCAAGGGTTCCCGTCGGCCCTTCAGGAAGTTTACTCATATCAAACGAACTAAAAAACCAACGAAAACTATTGCTGTTCTAACACAAAACATGGATGGCGCCAATGAAGAAACACAGATCCACTCCCCGGGTATGGGTCCTGGATCCAATGAGTCCACAGAGTACAATATTATAATCACAACCAAGATATGAGTATAACTTCCCTAAGTCCAATGACCGGAACCTACAATACAGACACCGTAAGTCTCGCTACAGGAAGGACAAGAGGGGGGGGGGGGGGTCTTCCTGTAACCACCCTCCGGCGTGAGAATCAGTAATGTTCGTTATGAAGAAAGTACTGAAGTAGATAGACTAAGTGTAGTCAGAATGTAGGTGAGTGAATGAATACCTCATACCATTTGACAAGGTATTTATAGCCGAAGGATGATGGAAGATGATTGGGACAGCTGACCTCTTCTAGCAGATCTCTGATAACCATCTGGACACGTGTCCTCTTGTGATAGGTTGAACTATACGTCTCATGTGCATGAGTATAACAACCTGGACACGCGTCATCAAATGATAAGACGGATTGCACCCTGGCCATGTGCACGGTTATAACAACCTGGCCAGGTGTCCTTTATTCACTGGTTAATATGTCACGTATTCTCTAAGTTAGAATCGTAAACCTTCTTCTAGAGAGTACTTGAGTGATGACAGCTGTCCCGCTGGCACTGTCTTCCGGATGTTTAAGTGGACAGATGTCCTGTCCTGCGGATGACTTTTGAGGATGCCATGATGTTTCCGCGTGTGTTATGAGGATGTTCCTCCTCAATCGTGATATGCGGGTGATCCATGCGTCCCGCGGGTTTCCTACAAGAGGATTCTTTATGACCCGCGGGTGGTACTTAAGGTTATTTGGGTCTTTTTGGTACCCTACCTCTACATATATATATATATATATATATATATATATATATATATATATATATATATATATATATACTAGTAGATGTGTCCGCGCGTTGCGGCGGGGACGCAATGGAGATGTGTTCGGTATGAGGTCGGTTTGCGGTGCGGGGGTGATACAAAGAGAATTCAGTTAGTAACTATTTAGGGCCACGTGGCGAGGGCGGTGTAAGTGAGCAAATTATTTATATAATTGAATAAGAAATGGAGCTACTATGATTAGAATTGGATGTAAGGAGTAAACTATGAACAAGCCATAACTATATGATGTTATAAAGCGGGTTAGTTGGATTAGGTGTGGCAATTGATGTTAGTTTAAAATTAGCAATTTAAAACGATGCCAAAAAAATAGCAGTTTAAAATTTTAAATAACACCTCAAGCCCACAACATTATGACTGATGGTATTGTTGGTCATAATAAGACTGCAAAGGAGGTCCCGAGAATGAAAATTTTAGTATTAAGGTGTGTCTCCATAGTTGAAAACAAATTTACTTGATAACAGCTATACAAATATACTTACAACAATACGGTAAAAACAAGGCTCCCCAACAAAAGCAAGCCAAGTACGATCAAACACTGCAAGATACATAAAGATTTAGTAATACTGAAAACCAAAACTGCCAAAATAAATAGAAGAATAATAAATAATAGAACCACCAAACATGAGCATACCATCCATAATAATTCTCTCCACTTCCTGTGTATCATCAGCAAATATGTCATGGTATTGGTTAATAAGATGAAACAATGCATCTTGAGACACTAGTTCAACATCGATTTTAAGTATTCATAAATAGTGCCTTTGATGCAGGCGCATTTCATAGTCGCTATATACTCCAATTCTTCTTATATATCCAATCATTCGAGTTACTAAAAACATAAGCAGTTTTGGTTGAGTTGATAGTTGCCTGAACAAGATAAGACTTACGATAACAATAAATTCAGGCTTTGTGTTGCCAAATTCCACAATTAACAGCAAAATAACATAAAAGAAAAACTGATGGTGATGCGTACCAGATGGCAGTAGCAAGACGAGCCATATGTCGATTGAACCGCCTTCCCTTGGGGCGACGACTTGAGATTTGTCGATAGTGGTGTGTAGAGCAACTATCAAGGACAGATCTCAACATTTCGTTTTCAATTGTAAATGACGGAAGTGGATAATTTTGGGTTTTGTTGTAGTCATTGTGAGAGAGGAATGACAAGTAATAGTAATATAGACAATTGATGATGAAACGTCAATTGCAATTGAATAACAATTGAATAATAAATAAGAGATAATAAATAATAAATATAAGAGCGTCTTATGAAAGAGAAAATAGAATGTAGTATATATAGATATATATATATATATATTAGATAATTATAGTGTAGAAAAAAAAATGTTTTCTTATGATAAGTTGATAGCCATAAATATTTTTCGTTTTTTTGTTTAATTATATTAATTATCAATCTACTTTAAAAACCAAACAAATAATATTGATGAAAAGTCAAACTTCATTAAAACTTCACATGACTTGCAAGTAGAAAAAATCCTCTAACATCACATTTTAATCCTTTAAATCACCATAGATAAACTCATTATGCCAATACCAAACCTCCCACGTAAAAAGTTACCGAAAACAACATAATTGCACGCAAATTAGTCGAAATAGATAAAAGATTTAAAAGTTGAGTACCTTTTTAGTTTGTTATCATATATCGATCACCAAAATCATAAAAAAATTAGAAGTGAGCTGATAATAAAATTCACGGTACCAAAAGTCTTATCTTTTCCAAGATATGGCTGTTCATGTAAACATGTTAATAATCTGATCAGTTAGTTTATTTTGATCACTGAAAAGTTCGTTTATTTAATAAATAAAAGAGCATGAACAAAATATTTTGATCACTTAATTAAGCAAGCAAATTAACATGTACACTTGTCCCATTTGTTCGTTTACATAACTTCATAGGACTTCTGTAACACCCCGACCAAAGGCGGAACATGCCGAGGTGCAACGTGATTGGACAAATACACAAGACACTATTTAAAGTGACAATATTTATTCAACTCATTTTATTTCAACAAATCAGTAATCAACACATCTCGTTCACACGAACAAATTGAATACAAGTAACAATTATATTATTCGTTTTACTAATACCCTAATAGTCTTGGTAACATTTTCATCAAGTCCTCGAGTCAACAAAAGTCAAACCTGTAACATTTCATAAAATAAAGTTTATCAACACAAAGGTTGGTGAGCAATTCATAAGTTTGAGCATATAAGTATATAGTAATAAAAAGCCACAAAACTTGTATACGAAACAATAAATAAAAGCTATAAATTTGGATAAAATAGTTATCGCTAACAAGTTAGCGACACCCAACTATAAGGGGTTGCCAAATAGTTTAGGATTTTATAGACAGTTGCTAAACACATTAGCACCACCTAGCTACAAGGGGTTGCCAAGTAGTCTAGGATTTAATAGTTATCGTTAATTGCATTACGTTAACGACACCTTGCCATGAGGGGTTGCCAAATGGTCTAGGATTTATAGTTCCACCATCCAAAAGCGATAAACACATAGGCAAATAAGCATGTAAGCTTAGAACACCAAATCAAGCAATTATTTAGGTAAAGTATACAATCACGTTTGTGGGTTTAAAATTCAAGTAAATGAAGCATTTAGTTTGATAGGTATGAAATGTCACCCCAAAACGAAAGATGAAAAAAAGGGGTATGAAAATACTCACCTCGACTGATGAACCGAGAAACTAATAAGATAAATAAATGAAGCTCGAACGGTAAACGAACAGATCCGACTTGAAAAGATAAACACCTTAGCTAAAATAAATAACATAATATATATTAATGAACTTGAAACCATAATGAAATTATATTGAAAACATTGGACGAAAAGGTTCGGTTGTGAATCAGATTATCGGTTAATTTGTTAATGGTTAGGGACTCGTACTTAATTGACAATTAAAATAAAATAATATTATTTTATTTGGCTTTTAGATAACTAGACCAATATCAAAATAGAAACAAGACGGTTTTAAATCAAGAGTTCGGTTTTTATGAAAATGAATTTATAATGAAGCTTATAATAATATTATTTATGATGATGATAATAATGATAATGATAATTTTAAAAAAGAAAAGTTTCACATATATATATAGATATGTAATATATGACGTAAAAATAATAACCGTAATTATTATTAATAATACTAATAATTATAATTAAAGAATAAAGATCTTAGTATTAATTGAAATGTTGTTGATAAAAATAATAATCATAATAAATAATATTGATAGTAAATAATGATATTATACTCGATGTCGGTTTGATTTCTAAACGGATTCATAATATAACTATAATGATATTATTGCTAATAATTAATGATAATAATATGAAGATAATAATAATATGATCTTTAATAATATTAATAACAACTTTAATATTTATAATAATGATAATAATAATAATAATAGTTTTGTTAAAAGATAATAGTAATAATAATAATAATAATACTAATAGTAATCTTTACGTATTTATGTTAATACTAATAGTAATAATAAATTTATTAAGTATAACAAGAAACAATACCAAAAACCGATCTACGATGACACGAATCTGAGAACTCTAATTTAATAAACATACCAACCAAACCGAACCAAAATAATTAAACCCAAGAACTTATTTAAATCCATTTCCCGGGTGTTCATCTTTTACCCAAATCATACCAACAACGCAAACCCGATTTGTTTCAAAGTATTTAACCAAAAAAATATAACCGATACTACCGAACCAATTATTAACAATTCAAATCCGACAATCGACATATGAAAAATAATAACACCAAAACCCAAAATTATATACCTATTAGATGAGCACGAGGTCACCGGAGTTGATGAAACGGAGGTTCGCCGGAGCGGCGGCCGAAAAACGGTACAGAGAGAGAGAGACGAGGAGAGATAGAGAGAAAGAGACAGACGAGAGAAAGTGAGAGCGGCAGCGGTGAGGCCACGGCGACCGGAATTCCGGTCGCCGGAAAAACGAAAAAAACAAGGGGAAAGAGGGAAGGGGCTGCCGGAAACGCGATGGAGGGTAGGAGGGGTGGTTTTGGATGGCTGCGGTGGAGGTGGTGGCCGGCAGGGGGACGGCGGCGGCGGTCGCCGACCGGAAATGGGGTCGCCGGAAATCGCCAAGGGGGGGGGGTGGCGGCTGGTGGAAAATAATATTGAGTTAGGGTTTTGTTTGGTTGAGATGTTTATATATGTAAGCATATTTTCACAAAAGGCCTTCCAAGTTTCAAGTGTTTTACGAAAGGATATAAAACTTAATAAATGTTAATATAGGTTCGAAAATGGCCAAGATTACCCCTTACGATTTATAAACTAATAATTTTTTTTTGGTTAAATGAACAACGATTAGTACACGCCTACATGTCGGGTTCGAAGTATAACTTATTAAAATAACACGTGAAAGAGAATTAAAATCCGAATTTGACGAATGTCACAGTATCCCCAATCTTTTGGAAATTTTGTCCTGATGTGCTAAAAGTAGTTATATATTTATTAACTAAAAATAAGTTAATCTAGACACTAAGTAATAATTCTAGACTCTTAACTTAACTAAAACTACTAACCGGCAAGTGTACCGATCGACTCTAGTTAGCTAAGTAAGTCCGGATATCGAACCCACTAGACTCTTTAAATTACGAAACTAGCAAATTAGACTAAACTACAAGACATGACTATTAATTAATAATATTTGAGGGGGAATTTAATACTAATTAATTAAAACTCAAAATAAATAATTAACTAATAATTACTTTAATTAACTAATTATTAAACTAAATAAAACAAACCCTAATTAATAAAATAATAATAAAAAATAATCATTACTTTAAACTAATATATTAATTAATTAAACTTAAACTCAATTACTTTAACTAATTAAACAAATAAAAAATTAGATTGACTCAGATGATGAAGATAACTACCCAGGCCAGAATCCCCAAAGTTACGGTTATTAATCAAATGGAAAACTCAAGTTATGGAACCGGGATCATAAAATAGACCCTTGAAAGAAAACCCGAACATGACCCTTGAACTTCAAGAAGACGTCTATGGATTTCTAAAAAGTTTTAAGACTCACCAGTTTTATGAATTAAACTTCCTTACGGTTATTTAATAATTTTATGTTCAAGTATCTTGATGTGCGAAAATATATATATAAATAAAACACAAGTCGCAACTAAGCTTTAAAAAACCAAACAATCTATCATAGTTCACACAAACGGCAAGTGTACCGATCGCGTATAGCACAGATAAGGAAAGTCCGGATATCGAACTCGAAGACACGTGAAAACGTTTATAATTACGGAACTCTAACCAAGACTCACCAAAATATTTAATTGATTTATTTTAGAATTTATTTAACTACTTAACTTAACTGAATGAAAACTTTTAACAAAACTTTGAAAACTTTGATTTAAATTCAATGTATAAAGACGTCTACCTAGGAATGAATCATGTTGATAGAAATAACAAGACAATGGATTGAAAATATTCACGACACCGGTTATAAAAGATGACACAACTAAAACTTGTTTAAGAAAGTCAAATTACCTCTCAGTCTCTCTAACAAACTCTAACTTATTTTAGTTGATTTTAAAAAATAAACCGGAAAAAAAATTATTAACGTGTTCAAATGACGACTCTCCTCTCGGTCTCATCGACACACTATCCTAATGGAGACAAATACTATGTCACCAAGGATAGAGGAACAATTTAACTTAACCCAAATTAAACCAACTAATTGCACATAAACACTCAAACTTGACAAGACAAAAACCCGCTCTCGCGCGGTCTTAATTCTAACAAGTAAAAGCAATGAGACAATATTACTTTTTATCACCTCTCGGTCTCAAAGAAAGTGTATTTTAACTGATTTTAGATGATTATATTACCCACTTATCCCTACGGTTGTACACCCCGCAAATAAACCCTAACACCAAGTCAAGAGTCTAACAAGCAATCAATTAATCAAAACTAATTCAATTAACTAATGCAAGAGGATTATATGTAATAACACATAAAACACAGCCATCACACACAATCTAATTTATGGTTTAGTTAAACTTTACATCAATAATTCAAGTCTTGAGCATTAACAATCCATTAAACAAGTCTAAACTACTTAACAATCATCTATCCTAGGTAGAACAAGCAAGTTTAGCTACTCATTACTTTTGGACAGCCATGCATACTCAAGAAAAACATCATAAACATCATCATAAACATAATTAAACTCATTCAAGATCCAAACAATATCAATCACAAGACAAACTATCAATCAATTGCAAAACAATTCAAAGCAAAAGACCAAATCAACAAAGCTAGGGTTCTTGAACAAAAAGTAAAGTTTATGGATGAATTACTTTTATATGGCTGAAACAAACGATGTAAAAAATCCCTAGCAGCTGCCCAAGATCACCCCGAGCCTCCTTCTTCTCCAGCCGCCAAAGACACCTCAGCCGCCGGTTTTTTTTTTTTTTCTGCCGCTACTACAGTTGCCGCGATCGGCAGCTGATGAAACTAGGGTTTTAGGGTTTTTTTTTTCTTTATTTCGGGTTTCTTGATTGAATAATGGCTGATTTCTCATGTTATTAACTTAATATAATATTATAAGATGTGGGCTTGGGTCGGGCCTTGACTTGTAAGTTTGAAAGTTGAACAATTAAGTCCCTAAACTCTTCAAATTTACTCTTTTTTCCACCAAACTTCATAACCTACAAGAAAACAATTATCTTTGTAATATTAAGCATAAACAAACCATAAAACTTAATAATTATACTAAAAAGCAATTAAAACATGATAAAAATGATACGGAAAGTAAATGTGTTTTACAACACATCATATCTTTATGACGAAAACCTACCTTACAGCGCGGAATTCAAAGATAGCAAAGCAGACTCAATTAACTTAATAGACTAAGCTGACAATCAAATCTAGACGGACTCCTTATGAAGAACTAAATCTAGCAATCCTGACCAACAAAGATCTATCAATAGCCTATCACCTTACAGCTTTCTAGGATGGCAATTCACTTTTATCTATTTAATTAGTTTTATTGTCTCTATGATCTTAATCGATATCAATCATAAACTAGTCAAGAACACACAGTAAATGACCTAACAAAACCCTATCCTATGAAACAATCAACAAGGGTAATGTGAAACAATAAATCTGAATAAATAAAACCAAATAATCATACGCATCAAATTTATCAAACTCAACAATTTACTTAAAAGATAAAATCCATAACGAAAAGAATTCCAATCAAAATAAAACCAAACAAAGGTTCATCACAAGCCAAGGTAGTATAAAAAGTTTAGCCTAGCATCTTAAAATCAAAGAAACTAAAATTATTAAGTTCAATAACCAAGCTCATAATTAAAATAATAAATTCAAACCGACTATGATGATGCTTGGTTGAGAAAGTGTTGAACCTAAACGATCTCCACTCGAAACAACGGCCTTCTCTCTCTTTCTCTCTGTTCACGGCTTCAAAGAAAATAAATAATGATGACGACGACTTGCGGCAGTGGGGTAATTTTTCACCGCACCTCTCCCCAAAATCTCCATCAAATAATATATATATATATATATATATATATATATATATATATATATATATATATATATTGGGCCGAAACAACCGACCGACCTTTTTCTCTTTTTTGTTGCGTTTCAAGGCTTCTATATTTCCAACTTCTTGTTTCTTTTGTAATAATAATTATTTAACATTATTTTAAATATTGTTGCTTGAAACGAACTCCCCTTCATTTAACTTTTATGCTCATTGCATTAGTACAAGTTACTTGCAATTGTTTTCTCCTTTCTTTGTAAGCCTGATTGTAACAAAAAGATACCATATTAGTATTTTGTAATAATACAAATACATATAAAAAAAATCTAATCAATAGTTATGTATTATTATTAAATTGATTTACTCGCTTTAACTTGATAGTCTCAAATTAGTGAAATTTCTCATTTTAGCTCATTATCTCTTAGAAACTTTAAAAACTCGCATATGAACCAATTAATAATAATATTCAATAAAAGTGTGGCTCAAAAGTACTCAAAAGTGTAGGGAATATTTATATAATAATATGTATATTTTAGACTACATCACGTCCCGAAATTGAAATAAATTTAAAGAAAAGGTAATTTATTAACGAATATTGTCTTTAGTAAGATAATTGTGTGAAAATTTTTTTTAGCAAAAGAATAACGTCAAATCCTTGCATGACTCGTAAAACGCTACAAATGAGAAAACATAATAAAAGCACTTATATATAGGATGTACCGGCGGCGTATCCACCATGCCTTTATCTTGATTCGCATTTCCATCGTTTTTATGCCATCATTCTCGGGTCTGAGTTATCGCACACAACCGTACTTACTATGGCTTCCATACGGGGATTTCGATAATTAAGTATGCACCCATAATTATTTAGATCGTCGTACGGTCCATATGGTTTGTTTCATTGTGTGGTTTAAGAGACATATTTATCTTGAAATCTTTAAATAATAGATGTGTAAATAAATTTGTTTAATTTTACCTATATTGACAAAACAGTACTAGCGTTTGAAAATTTCGGGATTGACTTTTTAATAAGTAGGAAAATGGGATACATAAATGAAACAGTTTAAAGTCTTAGTATATAAACCAAGACGAAAATAACAATTTGGCTTAAATTTAGTAAAGACGATCAAATAAAAAAAATTAGGGTAAACAATTACGAGACGAGGATTGAAGTCAAAAGTCCTCAGCGTGAAGAAATAAGTAAATCATTATAATCCATGGTTTAAAGTCGGGTCACTAAATTAGTATAAAATCCGATGGGTGAAAATTTAAGAAAATCCAATAAGTGAGTACATGAGGTAGGGATAAACAATGATACAATTAATAATAGCGTACGATGAGTTTCATACGTGAACAAACTTGAGGTTATAAGATTTGAGAATTCGATTTCGTGAAATCACGAGGATGAGGTGAGTTTCTTGGGATGACGCATACGTGTATCAACATAAATAAAAATAGCATTTGATTAACAATCAAGACAATCGATGAAATATGATAAAACGTGAGTACGGCCACTATTGTGAAACCATTTATATAATCGTCATTATAATAACAGTTTCTAATAGCGCCAAAACTTGTAGACAGCCACACATAGGCCATTAATAGATTAGATAAAATGATATAGAATAACGTATAGAATCGCGTTTACATAAATGCCCAAATAGAGATCACATAGTCATGAAAATATCGTTTAAAAGATAAACGAGATTTTGGTGAAGTTAAGGTTTTGAAAGTATTACACAAATTGTTATTAGATAGTTTGCATTCGGTCACAAAAATCAAACATAACAATGAAATCTCATGTGCAAAACATTGTCATCGAAACATCTCATCAAATGAAAATAACATCGCAAAATTGTGAGACTCGAATTTAATGACTAAATATGTAAATCGCGTAACGTATAATAGACTAAAACTGAAAATGAGGTCTTAAGTAAGGTCGTTTTATTGTTTATAAGAAATGTACATAATAATGAAGCATCGCGGTAACCCATTGTTAGGGAAAATATTTAAATCATTATTGAATGTAAATCTTGTAACCCAAATTGTTAAAGGAGTTTGTATACATAAAGCGTTTGTGATAAAAAAATATTTATAAAATAATGCTTGCGATAATAAGAAGTAATAGTTTGCGTAAATCGTTATTGAGCAAAAGTTTGTGTAACAATATAAAATATTTATAAATGCGTCCCAAGATTTGCAAAGCCGTGGTCATTGAGTTTATGCAATATGAGAAAAGTTGTAATTTATTACTAAATAAATCCCGCATCCAACATTCAAAATGAAACCTCGAGTTTATAAAGTCATTATGAGATTTATCACTTTAGGTGACAATATTTAAAATCTTGAAATCATACATATAATCGTTTAATAACCTTTGAAAAACAAATCCTCATAATAGAATTTTTTTTGTCATGACAATACAATACACACACACACACACACACACACACACACACACATATTTTTAGAGTGTATAATTTAGAAATGATTATTTGAACTCATGAGGTCGTTATAAATACATTAGTTGTATATATATAAATACAAATTTTTTTTTTTTGGAAAAACGAAGCTTGCATGCATAGGGAGGGGTCTTAGGCTTCATACGGTGAATGGGTTGGAAATTTAGTAGTAAGTGAGAGTGTTTAGGTCGGCTTGAGTAGTTGAGTTTTCTTGAGTTGAATCGATGGGCTTTGTTGAGTTTAGGTCTTTTGAGTGGTTCAGGCTTGGATGATTTGTGTGAGTAGTGGTTGGGCTATAGGTGAGGTTTGGCTTATTTTAGCTCGGGTTAAGTTGATGGGTAGGATATTATTTATTATTATTATTTTTTTTTATCTTGGCTAGTTTGGTTTGAGATTTGGTTTATACATGTATTTCGTAAGGAGTATTTGGGTTGCTAATTTGATATCAACTCTATGGTTGTATGGGAATGGTGTGATGATATGGTTTGTGACTCGACATAGTATGGGTCGAAGGATTTTAAGTCATAGTTGGGTAAGCTTTGGTTTGCATATGCTCAAGGCATTCGTGAGTGTGTTTGTCGGTATTTAAGGCTTTTTTTTTGTTTGGTTAATGTTGTGCATCTTGGATTTTGCATGGGGTTCGAGTAGGTGAGGATATAACTTGATGTTTTAGGTTTCGTTCATATTGAGAAAAAAAATTTGAGTGCTCGGGAGACTTTTGAAGTGGAAAGATGGTTTGATTTAAGGCGGTAGTTTGAAATGGATTACGGGTGTTTGGGAATTTGTGGTTGTGTATAGGGAGATTCTTGACTAGTAATAAATATTAATTTGAAAAATATCATAATTTATAACAAATGTTTAAAACATCCATGAAAATTTTAATAATTAAAGTTACGAGTTAATATATGTATGAATATATATATTATATAAATAGAATTTATTGAGATCCGAGCGTGTGAATCACACAAATTTTTATAAAGGTTAAAATAAATTTATTTATTTATTGCTTATGAGGAAATTCAGGATACGTAAATTGAATGTTAAAATTTGTTATGAGGTTTCAATATTAAATGGTGAATGTCGTCTTGAGAATATAAAGTTGCGAAATGAAATCTTTTTTTTTTACAAAGTTCGTTATTTAATATCGTGTAATGAAGAATATTATGGTGAATTAAAATGACCGGCATTGTAAATCGAGAAATCACAAATAAACGATTTTTGTCTTTTAAGTAAAATTTCTATGAAGTTTTCCATGAGAGATTCAAGAAGATTACAAGCTATAAGTTTGTGACTTTCTTGGAAGATCATGGCAAAACTATCATAAAAATTTTAAAATGTGGACAATCATGTGATGTAAATTTTTTTATTTGCGAAAATTTATAATGAACCAAAGATTGCATGATGAAAGTTGTTATGAAAAACAAATTTGGGTCGCGAAAATTCTACCACGTGTATTATATAATGTAGTATAATTAAAAATGTCGTGAAAAGTTTAAATAATTAATATTGTGAAAGGATCGTTCAAAATGAACGGAATAGTTATAAAAATGAAAAAAAAAATTTATACAAGTTTTCTTTCTTTTTTTTTTGTACAAGGACTTTAAAGAAATTTAAAGTTTATATAATATAAGATTTACTTGAAAAGTTGAGGTGAAATCTATCATAAAACCTTTTTAATATGATGAAATTTATATAATAAGATTTTCGTTTGTAAATCGTCTTAATGAAAATATATGACATATTAAAAATCATTATGAATAGATCAAACTATATATATATATATATATATATATATATATATTTATTTATTTTTTTACTTATATCGAAGACGTTTTATTTTAATGAACGAAATTCGCAATAAAAATTCTTGTGAAATCAAAATGAGAAAATTGGTGTAAAAATTTACTATATAAAATTGGGATATAAAAGAATTATTAACAATAAGAAAAATATAACATTTATGAATGAAGACTTGTGATAAGAATTTATAACAAAATAAAGGAAAAATGGTATAAATTCTTGAAATTTGTAAACAATGTCTTAAGAATTTAAAGATGGAAAAATCGTCCATGAACCACCATGACTTGATATTCTAACTCTAAAAAAATACATTTACAATACACCACGTTGGAGTCCAAACATGTGCACGAACCACCGCGACTTTTCCTGTTTTTGACTCAAATAACAATAATAACACAATAAATCGAGATACAACGGCATGTCAAACTCTAGTCCACGAACCACTGCGGTTCTATTGTTTCAACACCGAAAATTAGGATGGCGAGCAGAACGCTCGCATTCGACTACTTAAAGTGGTCATCTCATATGAGACAATCTTTAAGGAGATTTGAAATAACGGGATCCAAGTTAAGCTCGTGATCCATAAAACACAATAAAAATCTAATGTTTTTGCGTTTTAAGGTAAGGATACCTTGGAGTACTATGAAAGTGTGTCTATGTGTATATTTATGATTTGATAAAATAAATAAGTATATAAATAAACAAGTGCATTGAACAATCAAGTAGGGTAAACACGTATAGGCAACACGTATAAGGACCCTAAAGTAAAGACTATACTAGGTCGTTACGTCTAACCACCTATCTTATAGTCTTGTGGCTCTGATACCAATCTGTAACACCCCGACCAAAGGCGGAACATGCCGGGGTGCAACGTGATTGGACAAATACACAAGACACTATTTAAAGTGACAATATTTATTCAACTTATTTTATTTCAACAAATCAGTAATCAACACATCTCGTTCACACGAACAAATTGAATACAAGTAACAATTATATTATTCGTTTTACTAATACCCTAATAGTCTTGGTAACATTTTCATCAAGTCCTCGAGTCAACAAAAGTCAAACCTGTAACATTTCATAAAATAAAGTTTATCAACACAAAGGTTGGTGAGCAATTCATAAGTTTGAGCATATAAGTATATAGTAATAAAAAGCCACAAAACTTGTATACAAAACAATAAATAAAAGCTATAAATTTGGATAAAATAGTTATCGCTAACAAGTTAGCGACACCCAACTATAAGGGGTTGTCAAATAGTTTAGGATTTTATAGACAGTTGCTAAACACATTAGCACCACCTAGCTACAAGGGGTTGCCAAGTAGTCTAGGATTTAATAGTTATCGTTAATTGCATTACGTTAACGACACCTTGCCATGAGGGGTTGCTAAATGGTCTAGGATTTATAGTTCCACCATCCAAAAGCGATAAACACATAGGCAAATAAGCATGTAAGCATAGAACACCAAATCAAGCAATTATTTAGGTAAAGTATACAATCACGTTTGTGGGTTTAAGATTCAAGTAAATGAAGCATTTAGTTTGATAGGTATGAAATGTCACCACAAAACGAAAGATGGAAAAAAAGGGTATGAAAATACTCACCTCGACTGATGAACCGAGAAACTAATAAGATAAATAAATGAAGCTCGAACGATAAACGAACAGATCCGACTTGAAACGATAAACACCTTAGCTAAAATAAATAACGTAATATATATTAATGAACTTGAAACCATAATGAAACTTATTAAAATAACACGTGAAAGAGAATCAAAATCCGAATTTGACGAATGTCACAACTCCCGCCAGCATCCTATTCAAAGTTGACATCTTCGTTTATTTAATAAATAGAAGAGCATTAACAAAATATTTTGATCACTTAATTAAGCAAGCAAATTAACATGTACACTTGTCCCATTTGTTCGTTTACGTAACTTAATAGGACTCCCGCTAGCATCGTATTCAAAGTTGACATCCGCCATTGTTTTTGCCAATTCCAAACCTCCCACGCACAAAAATTATCCAGATCAACATATATAACTGCATGTGAATAAGTCGAAACAACATTTCTAGGTAGATCTATACACCTAGACTTTTTTAAAGATTCAAAGTTTGAGTACCTTTTAGTTTGTTATAAATATTTAAAGGAGAGTCTCATTCACATTTTGTATTTACTCAATTCCGTTTCAATCAAAGAAAGTACTTGGCTGCACATTTACTTTATTACTTACTGTTAAGAAATTATTCAACATTCTGAATTCTATTAAAGAAGTAATATGGTTTTAACATATAATAGTGGGGTGTTCCTAATCATACACAATACAGAATATTGAGGATATAAATAAACGTGCATAACATATAGTCAGATACAAAGCGTATAAATAAAGAACCCAATATCAATTTATTCAATTTGATGTCGTGTGTTATAGACTTATAGTTTGATTAAAGCTCAATAATTACTATAATGAAAAAGGTTTCAAATAGCTAATCATTTCAATAGTATCTTGAATTCCACAACTAGAAATCATTCATTTTTCTACGACATATTTCGTAGAAAATTTGTTGGAAAACCCACTTTCTAACAATTTTCTAACAAAAAGGTTACGTTGGAAAAACACATGCTTGAAAATCATTTTTAACGATTTCCCAACAACTTTTCTAACAAAATTGCTACAAAAAATTGTTGTTGCAAACCTCCTACAACCTTCCTACAAAAGTGTTTGCTACAGCATTCCAACGAAGTTCCAACAAAAAAATTAATTTTAACAAGAAAAATTCAAATTTGCAATATAAATTCCAAAAAAAAAAATCTGATAAATATATTTTTTATTGGATTTTGTTGGAAAGTTAGCAACAATTTTCCTATGAAAAATATTGTTTTCACTATATTGTTGCAAAATTGTAGCAAAGTTATAGCTAGTTTTTTTCTTGTTGAAAATTTGTTTGAAAATTGTTGGAATTACTTGTTGTGGGAAATTTGTATTAACTTTTTATAGGAAAATGTATTGTTTTTTAGTAGTGATCTTGATTAGTCTAAATATAAGTTCAAATACATTTGTTTCTTTAACTAAATGTTAAATCACAAACTAAAATGTTTTAAATTAAATTAAATTTGCAGAGATTTAAAATGCAAAAGTAAGTTACAAGATAATGAAGATTTGTTACATTTCAATTCATCCTCTAATCAATTAATTCCACTTAAATCGATCCATTGGACAAAGAAATTGAGATAAAAACAGTTGCCTCATATAACTTTAGTCTAAGCCCTAGCTCGAGAACATTGATGCAGACGAATAGAAACCGTTAGAAAATCAAAATCTTCTGATCAAGCCTTTGATAAACACAATAAGGTAAAGATTTTAAGAAAATGAAGATAAAAGATGAAGAATTGATAATACAAAGAGTTGCCATTTACTCAATAAAACAAATTACAAGAATTGATTGCTTCAATTAAACCGGAGTTGCCCAAGAGTTGCCCAAGCCTGAAGCATCTCCCACCACTTACGGACATTATAGAAGAATTGATGCCATTAACCAATCGCACGTACTAGGTGACAGTGAACAGACAACAATCAATACGTTTAATTTTTCTTTTTAGAAGCTCTAGGAATTTAGGTGTCTCTCTATTGTTATGAGGATAGTCTGGAACACTTGTAATTCATACAACTATGTTTACTTACTAGTTTCACCTCATTCAAATGAATAATAGCTTCGTACACCTCTGCTAGACCCATCTTTCGGATCATCACTTGGTCATCAAAGTATTGGATCTCCTCCACAAGAGAAGAAAGGCCGGCATCAATGTATTGCAACCATTGATGACATATCGCTACCATCACCCCCCTGCACACAACATATTTAATCATGGTTAGTTATTAATGAAAATAGTTCTTGGCGTGTAAATGAGCTGAGCTCGAACTCGGCTCGTTTCGAGCTATTTTTCTCAAGCTCGAACTCGGCTTATTTATTATGTGCTAAATTATTTATATAAGTTGTTAATTATTTTTATATATTTTTGAAAAAAAACCCCTTAATCTAGCAAAAATTAAAAACTAACCAGGATTGAAAATGTTGTGTACACGAGATAGATTCTATGAATGGGTGGGATATTATATATTTATATATGTGTTTTAAAGTAGATAACCAAACTAGCGACTTTAATTAATGTATGTGTGAGTATAGAGGTAATTTGAAAAGGTATATTATTTTTATGATGCGATCGATAACTTTTAAAGGGCCATAAAATCTCATGGGAGAGAGTTGGGATATAACCATACTTTGTCGGTATTCCCGAAGTCTCATTCTCTTATATCGTATAAAGTTAAATATATAAACCCAAGTGTGTTAATTGGGAATGCGAGATAAGTACACAAAAGAATTAAAATTACATGGACTTAAAAACTCTTTCTTAAGAATTATTACAAAATCATTATGTATTACTCATATACGTAAATGAACATTTAACAAGTCTATCTGAAATATGAAAGGATTTTAAGTGTTTGACACGACATGAATATATATACGTGCCAGGTTAAGATTGGAGAGGTTTAACCCGCCAACCCGACATAATTTACAACCCTAGATGAATCATATAGTTCAAGTAAAAAACACACTCTTTTAACACATATAAGAATTTGATTCAGGTCCAAACATGTTAAAATTGGATTTTGATCAGAATAGGAATATCTATCATTCTCGATCTTTTGTTTAAAAATGATATATTATGAACAAATGAGAGTTTTTTATTCTTTCTAAGTTTATATGTTGAAGCGTCATAAGATTAAAAAAGTTATAGAAATCATCATTCATGTTAACGTGTTTCATACATTTCGCCATTTTAATCTAACAAGTTTTAATATTAAAATGACTAAACTACCATTTCTTATAAAAAAATATTAAAAAAATAAAAACGAAGTATTTGAGTTTGCGTTTGCTTTATATATAAAAGTAAATTTTACGTCAGTGAATGTGATAGATCACCAAGTATAATGACACGGGGTGAATGTTGACGTTTGAGGTTCAAGTTCAAGACCTAACTCAAGGGATACCATGTGGGTTTTCTACTGATAGTGTTTTTGGGTGAGTCATAATCTATAGTGTCAAAATTAGTATAGTATAGATGGTTGACATTTTGACTTAGAAATGTTCACTCGAGTATTCTGAGTGGTTCCAAAAAAAAAACTAAATAAATTAACGTATGTTAATAAAAAATGTTCTTTTTAGTGTAAGGACGATTTGAACAAGTTAATATAAGGGAAAATTCTGGACATAGTCCATTTTAAAAGAGAGAACTTGAAAATAGTTCAAAAAGTGTTTGGTTCCCAAAATAGTCCTCTGAAATCTATCTCCTACGTGAGATTGGGATTCGTTACCTGAGTTTTTGTTGTTCTCTTACAAACTGACACGTGTCACTTTAAAGATAAGGTTTCAGAAAAGTTTGTCTCGGCAGATAGTTTTCAAGTCAAAATAGTTTTCTGAAAAACCATAGGTTTGGAATGAAAGTTTTCCGTCACGTGAGGTTTCGAAAAAGATGATTTTCACGTTTTTTTGAAATGCATCTCCTCGGACGCATTTCAAATGAATTTCGTCTATTTTTGCATAAAAACGTGTTGTCAAAAAAGATAGATTTTGTTACAAAGTATTTTAATTCGATGGTTTTTTGATGAAACTTATCTGTTTTTTGCATAAAAAGAATATATATTAGAAAAAGTAAATTTATCCACCCACCGCCATCATAACCACCACCACCCATCGTCATCATAACCACCACCACCCACCGCCATCATCAACCACCACCGCCATCATCCACCACCACCACCACCCACCGCCATCATCAACCATCACTGCCCACCGCCATCATCCACCACCATCACCACCACCGCCCACCGCCATCATCCACCACCGCCCACCATCACCACCACCCACCGCCATCATCCACCACCACCACGCACCGCCATCATCCACCACCACCCACCACATTCTTAACACTTGCCATATTTTTAAAATTTTTATAAAAAATCATCTAAGGAGATTAAATTCGTTGGGAAATTATTGTTTTTTTAAATTTTTTTGAAAATCATCTAACAAAACTAAGTTCACTGAAAAAGTATCGTTTTTTTTTCATTTTTTTTGAAATTTCACATAGTAGACAAAATTAATTTGAAATTCGTCCGAGGAGATGAATTTTAAAAAACGCGGATAACGATGACTTTGAAACCTCACGTGACGGACAAATTTCATTCCAAAACAATGGTTTTTCATAAAACTATTTTGACTTGAAAACTATAGGCCAAATCAAATTTCTATGAAACTTTATCTGTGAAATGACACGTGTTAGTGTCTGATATAATAACCAAAACTCACGTCACGAATCCCAATCTCACGTAGGAGATAGATTTCGAATGACTATTTTGGGAACCAAACACTTTTTGGACTATTTTCAAGTTCTCTCTCTTAAAATGGACTATGTACAGAATTTTCTCTTAATATAAATTAACTAAATATACAAACAGGAAAGTATACCTTTTTCTATTTTGATTCATAGTGTGGAATTTTTTTTCTTATAAATAGTATTTTTATTTTATGTTAAAACCGGTATTAAATATTGTAACATCCTACTTTCGGTTATATTAATAAAATAAAGTTCGTTTATTTTATAGCGGGTCGTTATCGGTTTAGTTGAATAGAATACGAGATGGACTCGTGTTGGGTAAATGGATATGGGTTATGGACTTGGGTTATGGAGGAATGAAGGAAAGACCATGGGCTTAAGCCCATGATCAAAAATATATATGCCCTTAATCCTCCATTTAATTCATTTACACATATCCCTTACACCATCCAAAACACACACTTAAGATTCTCTCTCTAGTTCTCTCTCTCTAAACCGATATCAAGAAGGAAACTGAGAACCGACCCGAGATAATGATAGTATTTTACTGTTTGAGCTTAAATCCGTTAGATATAATCATGAAACGACGAGCCGACACCGTTAAACCGTTTAAGTCATGAGATCCGGGTGGACTCGGGTATAAACCGAACCTATAATGAGTTTAGGAGTCACCCTAGCTCAGATCTGGATCGAACGGGACGAAAAACGGTGAAAAACGAGCTAAAACCCGTTTTTCCGGCGAAATCGCGTTTTTCCGGCGGCTTTCCGGCAATGACGACGCCGGAAATGCGGCGCCGGAAAGTGGTACGAGGTTAAGGGGGAATGTCAGGGAATGTTCTGACATTCCTGACCTATCCCTAGTTCGCTAAGAAATAACTAGCGAATTAGAGGTAATTCGCCAGCTGATTCGCTAAGGAAAGATTAACGAACTAGCTGTAGTTCGTATCCAATTCGTTAAGGGAAAAGGGTAACGAATCACCCTTGATTCGTTATGACCAGTTCGTTAAAGGAGATAACGAATTAGAAGGTCCAATTCGCTACTTGGACTGGTTCGCTACTTGGACCGATTCGTTAAGAGTCCGGTTCGTTAAAAGTCCAATTCGTGTAAGTAACCAGTTCGTTAAAGATTCCAATTCGTTACAGGAACCAGTTCGTCATGGCAAGTCAGTTCGTTAAGGATAAGTAACGAACTAGAAGTTTAACAGAATGACATAATGGTCCTTAGACTTAGAAAAGAATGATTTAATTACAAATAAGCCCTTGAACTTTTAAGTAGCATATTATTCAATGATTCAAAATGCTAATGGAAAATGTGTTAAGACAGTTAATGAAAATAAAATTTTTCCAAGCTTAACCCCAGCCAGGGGCTCTGCCCCTTGGACCCCGCTAGGGGCTGCCGCCCCTAGAACCCCGCTGCCAGGGGCGCTGCCCCCGGACCCCCGTTCGTTGAGGGTAATAATTAAACTAGAGAGGCGATATGTGTAGTGACAGTTTACTAAAACGTATAATTATTATACAGTTAGTCGTGCATAGCTCAAGAAGGGGATAACCGTAAACGGTGAACGCAACCGCCTTGAGGTGAGTTTCTAGCCCCACTTCCTTGTTATGTTTTCGGGGCTGTGTGCATACTCGATGTAATAGTTAATACACTTATCTTAAGTGATAAGTGTATGCCTTGTATGAATTATGTATAATGATTGTTTGACGGTGCGTGAACGATCTTCGGATATTGCATGTACCGTCAGGTGGTAGTTAAGATATGATTGATAAGTATGATGACAGATATGATGTATGTGTGAATACATGATGTATGCATAATGTATGTATGTTATGATGATGGTACGTGAACGCTCTTCGGTGATTGCACGTATTGTCAAGGAAAGTATTTATGAACAGGTACGGTACAGTTACACGAAACAAAGGGACCAGACCCTAATAATATTTGTGATGTTAGGGACCAGACCCTTATAATATCTGTGATGTTAGGGACCAGACCCTTTTAGTATCTGTGATGTTAGGGACCAGACCTTATAATATCTGTGAGGTTATAGGGCGAAAGGCTCTTTAAAACGTATGATTATGTATGTAAAGAAAGTATGAAGGTAAGAATGAAAGTATATGCACTTATGTGTGTATGAAAGAAAGTTAAGAGGTTAAGTATGAAATGTAAGAAGGTATCGTATGATTATGTGATTAACTAGAACTCACTCAGCGTAGCTGACTTTTAGTATGCACGCAGGTGAGTAGAATGAGGCAGGTAGCTTGAGGAGGACACATGACAGAGTTGGACGAAGCTGGCATCTGAAGATTCTGCTATGATGTTTTATTTTAAAAGACTATGTCTTGTTTTTAAATGACTATGAATGCTCGATAAGACAAGAATTATGGCTATGGAATGTAATGATTTGAATGTTTTTAATGTTCCGCGAATGTTTTAATTAACTCTGATATTTAGAACTGCGTTTATGAGTAAATCCAACACGAAAGTAGGACTACCGGTAACGGGACCTTACAAATATCATCTACTTTACAAACCAAACAAATACTATTCATAATAAAAAGTCAAAATTTTTTTAACATCACATGATCTAAGGGAAAAAAAAGGTCTAAACATCACATTTTCCTCCTTTATTATATCACCATAAATAAAATTACTATTAATTGTTTTCTATCATGTACAAAAGTTACCCAAGTTAACAGTATTACAAGTGAGTTAGTCGAAGCTATATATCTTGGACCTATCTAGACCTTTTAAACCAATGAAGATTGACAGGTTTTTAGTTCAAGTCTATGTATATGACAGAAATTTGAAGTTTAAAAAAACTCTAGACCTTTAAAAGATTCGAAAGCTTAAGTACTTATTAGTTGTTATTATCAAGCTCAAAACCATACAAAAGTAGACGGCATGATAACAATACTATTGTTAATAAATTAATGTCCATTTATTCGTTTACATTCATTTACGTATGTTTATATTTATTCATCTAAGTTCGTTTAACAATGGATAATAAAGGATATATCATTTTCATTAGCAACGAGTAAAGGAAAATTCATTTGTTGAATTGTTCATGATCGGTCATTTGTGAAGTTAAAATTAAACAAACGAACACAAATAATCCATGTTTTGCGTTCTAATTTGTTTATAGACCTAATTATTTAAAGGCCAATCTCTGATTGACTTGTATGTATTAATTATTATATTTACATTAATATACATATATAATTATATTATATAGTATACTTGCATGTTTAGTCTAGCTTGAGTTTGGATGTATTTTTAAATAAGCTTTAATTTAGGCTCGAGCCCGGGATTTGTTAAGCTTGGCTTGATTCAAGTTTCTAACAAACCAACATTTAGTATCTCACTTCTAATTTTATAAGAAATAAATATTTTCTATACAAATTTTTTATCTAAAATAAAATAGAACAAAAAAGTTGAATTAAAAATGAAAAAGTTATATTTTTGTTTTTCATCTCGTTTCTTCAAATTATTAAAAAAAATTGTCATGAAAATTAATGTAACTACGATTAAAATAATTATAAATTGCTTCATTGTAATAGAATGGACATTTTGAGAATGCATAATTCGGATCTAGTATAGTTATTAGGTTTTAGGTGATTAAACAATCAATCACGTTACTGTGTATAGCGTGTGTATGGTGAGAATTGCGCAGAGTAATGAGGCTAAGATCACAAAATAACTTGTTAACTTACATTCGCTATAATGGTTCTTGACAATACCTTGGATCTCCTTCAAGAGGGCAACATCGATGTATTGTGACCATACATGCTTTGATCTGCACGAGGCTGATACTTCTTTGTCATATGCTCAACGCTTCAATACTTCCAAGTAACTAACTGCAACCTATTTTCTTAAACCAGACATGCCCAACCCTAAAGCATCTCCCACTAACAAATAAGATAGAAGAATTTGTGCTATAAACCAATCAAACGTACCAGGTGACAACTGGCAAACAAAAGTTGATACGTTTTATTCTTCTTTTTAGAAGCTCTAGGAATTGATGTGTCTCTTTATTGCTATGAGGGTAGTCTGGTCCACAAGTTTCGCCCCATTCAAATGAATAATAGCTTCGCACACCTCTGCGAGACCCCTCTTTCCAATCATCAGTCCAAGCTCGACTGAAGCTCATGTAGTACCTTAATTGAGCCAAAGCTCGGTTGTGCAAAGTGAAGGTAACACAGAAATCTATGAGAGATGAACGTAAAATACCCAAGGCTCAAGCTTGGACTTAATAACTAAATGAGCTTTTCCGAGCTCGAAAAAGCTTGATTTGCTTGAGATTTTTATCGTTCTGATCTCGAGTATGTCACGAGCAACTCGGCTAGTTAGTACATGTACTAACGTAACAACTTCATCTAAAATTAAGGTTTAGAAATACCATATCGGTCCGTCAGTACGTTAGAGAGCAGAGTTGATTTTGAATTCTAAGGAGAACTGTGGAATATCATACATTATAAAGCAGATAATCAAACTAGTGGCTTTAATTAATGTATTGACTTTTGGCAACTTTTGTTTTTCGGCTTTAAATAATTTTAAATTGGGAAAATTCCAATTATACCCAAAAAGAAAAAAACTACGTGCACGTAACTAGTGGGGAAGCTTGGATAAAAACGTGAAGGTGGTCGGATGAAAATGTGTATAAAGTTTTTCATAACCGAACTCAAATTTTCATAAGAAAACGGATGAATTTACACAACATATAAAAATTTTCGGACGAAGGCCGGATGAATTTGCACTACTGCGCAAAAAAACAAAGGGACCGGGGCCACCCTTGACCCTAACAATGCTTCGCCAATGCACGAAACTGAATAAAACCAAACTTAATTAGAAATTGACGATTCAGTTTCTAACTACATATAAAAACTAGTAAAAACCAAATCGGCATTGTCCGCAAGGCCGTTGACAGTGGACTCGGTCGAGGGTGGTGGAAGTGGAGTGAAATTTGCTGCCAGTTTCTGTTGTGAAGTCGTAATAATGAAACATGAAAAACTGGGTGTATACGAGAGTAAAGAGGTAACTACGAAGTTTGTAGATAATCCCGAACTACTTTCATTCACTTATATAATATCAAGTTAATTATATAAACTCGAGTTTGTTAATTAGGAATGTGAGACTTTCAAAACCTCATATACACAAACACAATTAAAGTTACATAGACTTAAAAACTCTTTGTTTAAGAATTGTTACAAAAGCACTATCTATTTACTCATATACATAAATGAACGTTAAACAAGTCAATATGAAACATGAAATGTTCTTAAGTGTTTGACACGACTTGAATAAGTATATGGGTCGGGTTAAGAGTGGAGAGGTTTTACCCACCAACCGATAAGATTTACACCCCTGGATGAATCATAGCTCAAGTGAAAAACACACTCTTTTAAACATGCAACAATTTGATTCTGAATCATAGCTTAACTGAAAAACACACCCTTTTAAACATGCAACAATTTGATTCCATTCAAAATAAGTTGAAATCGGTTTTGATCAAAATATGACACAAAAAAACACATTAACGAAGTAAGAACAACAAAAATACTACTATCTCAAATTAAAGAAAATTTACCAAAAAAATGTTAATGGCAACGTTTGTAGTGGTGATAGTGGTAGTGGTAGCGACAGTGGTGGTGGTCAGGCACATGAATGAAGTAAGAATAACAAAAATACCCCTATCTCTAACTAAATAAAATTGACGTCACTAATTCACAGCCCGTCCCCCATCTCTATCTCTATAATTATACTACAAAATACTACATTTCTCTTTCTTATTTAATTAAATAATACATTTTATACTTTTATCATTACAGTTTCTCTCTTCTCTACTCACAACCAATTCAACAAATATTAAAAGATAAATAAGGACAAACTTTGTTTCCCCAAATTTACAAAAAATCACCACATTTCTCTCTCCACCCTATAATTTACACTCGCAACCATTCAAAATTCCACCATATAATTTACCAATTCCCCTCACATAATTATGAGGATAGGTTGGGAATGCTCTAAGGACGATTCGAACAAGTTATTCATAAACATAAATATAGAAATCGGGAATTCGTTTTTTTTTAAATATCAATCATAATGTAGAAAAAAAAAAGTTAATACAATAACTATATATATTTTCAGTTTATTTTATTTTCAAACATGTATTCAATACCAATCTACTTTGCAAGCCAAACATATAACCCTTTCTTAAACATCACATGATCTATAAGGAAAAAAAAACTTAAAACATCTATATTCCTCTTTTAGACCATGGGCATTGGTAGGAGGACAATGGATGGAGAAGTGTGTCACGTGATGTCTAGCCAGCAAAGAGATGGATTGTATTTTAAGAATATAGTGGTGTGGGCGAGATTGAAGGGAGAGGTGTCACAATATTAGTGGTTATATAAATTAAAATATTAATAAAAAAACATGTGGGCCACAATCTCCTTCTCATTTGGACGAGAAATATTTCTCTCCTTTGACTTCTTGTTCCAAATGACAGGATGACAAGTGGCATCCAAATTCGTCGTCGAATATGAGTTTGAGCACAAAACTCATCGTGAAGATAAGTTTTGATGCCTACTTTTATTGGTGTTTGAAACTAATCATTGACTTCAGAATCTCATCATCATGATTGGATTGGAATGGACTATTTCTAGTATTAAGCAAAACTGAAGAACATTTTTTAACTCTCTCTCTTAAAATGGTCATTTTAAAATTTTTCACCAAATAAATTCCTTGCATGTGTTGTTTTTTTCATGGGGTGGCTTTCTAAGGACTCCCTTCCCACGTACAAAATACCTAAACTAACAAAATTGCATGAGAATTAGCCGAAGCGGCATCTCTACTTCTCTAGGACCTATCTAGACTTTTTAAAAGATTCAAAAGTTGAAGTACGTTTTCGTTTGTTATTTTCAATCTCAAAACCAAACAAAAGAAGAGGGTTGGTAATAATGATTTAGGTAATACCTAAACTACTGCCTTTTCCAAAAAAAATAAAAGAAAATGCAACCGATTAAAATTCTTCTTTGGCTCATTTTTCTTCTCGAGTGCCAAACAAAACACGAACAAGGACCGGCCCAACCAACCACCACCACTGGTCCGTCATTGACCACTAGGCTCCATTGACGTTCACCAAGCTAGCCACCAAGAACCAAGTTTTTTTTTTCAATATCATCAATAACCCTAATTTATAATTGCTAATATAGCCTTATATTATTATACTAGGTTATTGTCCCGTGGGCGCCACGGGTGGAAATATAAAAATCGTCTAATAAACACATATAATTTCAAACGACAATATTTCCCGTCCTCGAAAGTAAGTTAATAGAGCTTGTATAAATTCGAAGGATAGACAAAGTCTATTAAATCAGATATCGGATATAATGAATTGTTAATTAGAAGATCATCGAAATTTGTACATTCATCTGCCATCATTTGAACCCCCCCCCCCCCACCCCAAACCAACATTCCCTTCACCTATATCCAATAGTCAATTCGCAAATTAGTTTACCTCTTCAACATGTAAGGATTGACATCTAACTGTGAGCCTCGTGTTTTTTTGATAGTTTAAGTATCTTGTGCTTGTGCTTTTACAAGATGTAGGAAGAACTACTTGAAGTGTAATTTAAAATAAACATGAAGAAAATTCTATGCAATTTAACTATTTATTTAACAAAAGTATCAAAATTTAGTATCTACAACTCCCTAACTACTTCATTGTATATAAGGTTTATGCTTTAATTTGTAATTAATCAATTTAAAGGTCAAAATTAAATTAACTACGCACTTGATGAATATAAAGTAAGAAATTACCTTGTATTCAAATTCCACTGTGAAGCTCCTGATATGTAATTATAATATCAAAATAGTTTATAAAGATTTCGATAAATAAAGTAAAAAACCTTATACAACAAACACCAAATAAATTGAGGTTTTACCTAACACCCGATTAGAGATTGAGCATTAGATGATAGTTTATATAGCCTTTTGATATCTTATTTTCCATTAATAACATACTAATAATGTATTCATTTATTAATACATACAAAAGGTGAATAAAATAATTTTTAGTGGTTCTTAAATATTTAGTAGTAATTGAAGTTTACTATTGTATAATAGTATTATTTCTCCTAGTCATTATACCTCCACATGGGGCGTCATCACCATAAAACTGCCTCATAAAAGCTTTTAATAATTCCTGTAAAAGTCAATGATATAAATTTAAGTGAACATAATAAATAAATTAAATATGAAAATATGTTATTAAGCTTGGTACCAAATGTTGTGAAACTGAATCTCTTAATTTCTTAAAAATAAAAAAAGTCAACACATTTTCCCATTTATATAGAGAATAATTAAAGATTTTGATTACAATTAATTCATAAACTGATGATTTTGCATAATTATAGTAAATTGAATGATATGTGGTTTTGGTAATTGAATGTGATTTTAATCCAGTTATTCAAATGATTTTGAATTTTGGGATATTTAATGATATTAGAAAAGTTAGTCTTACCATTTTTAATATAAAAAGTAATTAATTTTGATAAATGACTATCATAAAGTAAATTAAGAAAACTATTAAATGATTTATCATAAAGTAAATTATCCTTTCTTTAGTAAACATTATTTTAATAAAGAAATATAGTATATACATAGGCTTAATTAATTGTATCATATCCCGTATAATAAACATTCTTTGAAGTTAGTTTATACATTTATTTTTAATTAATTGACTCAATAAAAATTTTCAATTTCATATCCCGTCTCTAGTAAAAATTATTTTAATATATAGGCTTAATTAGTATACATTATTTTCTTATAAAGCTAAACAAAGTTATATTCTAGACTTAATTATTTATGTTATTGTTAACTGGGTCTAAATTAGATGTGTGGGAATTGACAATTCATACCAGTTACCAAAATTCGTTTAATTGATATGATTAATTATATTAATGGTAATGAATATCAATTACTAACTTATTCTTGTACATTACTAATTTTACGTTCTAGCTTGAAATATGGTGTAGAATTTAAACATATCAATTTTAATTATATTGTAATTAATCATGTTTTAAATATTATATCACCTAACCTAACTAAAACACGTATTATAAGAATCTTTATAGAAACGTAAATACATTAATTAATTAACAATAATAATTTATTGGTTACCTTAATTAAAACATGGTAATTAAAAAATTAAAGGCATATTAAATTGGTCAAATGTATTAAAGATTCTATAATGTACGTGAGCACTGGATTATTAACTATATAACCTATTTTTGTAAGTGGTCAAGAATTCGAATTTCAAAATGGTTCAAATAAATAATTTTTATTATTCACTTCAGGAATTTAGTTAAAATTGACATTAAATTCACAATAACTTGAAATATTTAGAAGAAACTAATATTTTTTTTATTTAATGCATGAATATTGAATAATTATGAAATGAGTTTATATTTATGGATGGTATTCAGAAAAAATAAAAAAGGGTTGAAAAAAATTAGTCAAATTAGGAATGAGAATTATGTTTAAATATGTAAATTTTATTTAAACCTATATAATATAAATGGTTAAATTGAGTCAAATCGTTAATTTATTCAAATTGTTGTTATTTAAACCTATTTAATATAATCAAATATGTAAATGCTATATAAACCTATTCAATATAATTGGACTTTGACCAACAACAATATAAGATTGATTATCTTACTATAGATAATTTAATGTATTATAGAATAATCAACTAAATTTTATTTCGGGATTATATAATAATCAATTAAACTACATAAATTGTGAAAAATAAATAAATTCAAGAATACTAACATAAATATAAATCAATATTAAACAGAAATAAAAGACATCTTATCAAACAATTATCAATCCATGAAATTAGCTACACCAAGTTGGGGACAATAACCTAAAATGATCAAATTAAATATTAATATTAATATCACATAATAAATATATTACAAATTATGGAAGATTTGAATCATGTGAAAAAATGTAAAATTGATGTTAAAAGTTACAACCGGAAAATTTGAATCGCGTTACCGGAAAAACGAAATAGTGAAGATCTCCATTAAATCTTCGATTTTAATATATAACCTAAAAAGATTATAAGAAAAAATCATATAAATATTAATATAAATACAAACAAAAACGGAAAATTATAAGTTTAATCTTGGATTTTGATATAGAATCTAAAGATATTATAACAAAGTAATATAAAAATTAAAATAAATATAAAACCTTACCGGAAAACGTTACCGAAAAACCGTAATAACTTCAACATATTAATTCAATCTTGGATTTTGATTTACAACCTAAAGAGATTATAAAAAAATTATATAGCAATTAAAATAAATATAAAACATTACCGGAAACAATAGAACCTTACCGGAAAAACGTATAACAAAATTGGTCATTACCGGAATATAGGAGACGGTTGAGGAATAAGCCGAGAGAGAGAGAGAGAGATTAAAATGGTTAGGGATTTGTTAGTGTAAGAATTACCGTATGAATGGACGCTATAAAAACAACACAAAATAAAAACCTTGGCACTAAGCTAATCGTTTTTGCTAAAGAGGGGTTTAATGGTGTAAGAATTACCCTATCAAATGTACGTATTTATACGAAAAAAATTACGGAAGACTAAATTATAGAAGGAAGGTATACAGGTAATTGATTAGAAACAAAAATTAAGGAAATTTCAAAAAAAGTTATAGTAAGAACGAATAGAAGGGAAATCGTAATTAATGGATTTTCAAATTTTGAATTCTCTAAAATGCAATGTTACAAAATTAGATTAGTATAAATGTAATATTATTTAATTTAAATTTAAATGTTGACTATATTTAAACATACCGATAAACTTATTAATGTAAAAATATAAGTTACTAATTAATTTATTTATAATAATATAATTAATCATCAATTATAACACCATATATTATGTAATGTAATTCATATAAGAGTGTGAAAATAAAAGTTACTAATTTTGTTTTTATTTATTTACATTAACAGAATTTGAATACAATGGAACACTAATTATCAAATCCAATATAATAAATTAAAATATTTAAAACCAAAACCAATTATTTAAAATCAGCACCAATTATTTAAATCAGTCAATAGGTCAACATTATATATAGTAAATCTTAAGGATAGTTAATCAAATTTTAATCAATTGAGACATTAATGATTTGAATATTGTAATTGATATATATATATATATATATAGATATATATATAATTGGTTTCTAACTTTATATTTATGTAAAAATTATTGGTTCTAATTTTATATTTATGTAAAATTTATGTAAAATAATGATTAATGTCTCGATTGACTGATACAACTTTTAAACATAGGATTTGTAACTCAATTGGTAAACAATAATAAGTCAATGGGTCAACATCCGTAATTATAGTAAAAATTAATGATTGTTAATCATAACAAATAATCAAATCAAAGAATTTATAATAATTAATTCAAATTTAGAAATTCCGTAATTAAACCACTTCTTTAATTAAATGGGTCAGTCTCTCCTAAATTTAACATGAACGGTACAAACCTTTACAATTTTATGAATTTGATAAATTTAAATAAATATAATACTTTAACAAATATACCAAAGTTAAATCGGTAATCTCTTTATATTATATATATATTATCCGTAATCTCTATATTAAATCCGTAATCTCTTCTATTGATGAAATAACAAATAATTATCTAAATTAACAATGGTTGTGAATGAAATCAACCAAAAATAATAAAATATTCAAAATGAAATTTTAAATATTTGGTTTTCGAAACTATTACTACGATTATAAATATTAAATTAATTAGAATATTCAAAATAAAAAAATTAAACATTAAATGAAAGATGAAAGAGAATAGTTTAATAGCATTGATGAATCTTATTTTAATATATTATTGATTTATTTTATTAAGATGAAAATTAGAGAAGCCATTGATATACATGGAAAATATAATAACCAACCAATAGGAAGGGGAGATTTTGACATAAAGCCTATTGCTTTAATAGTATAGTTAGATGTATTTGATTTTAGCAACCAATTAATCAATTATGCTTTCTAAACAATTATCTGGTGCTCAAAAACGTAAAAAGAGAAAACTAGATGATTTTAATACTATATATTTGCTATGTTTATTGTTATAACGTTAATTGTCATGTAAAAATATGACTTATATATTTCATTACTCGTAATTAAGGCTTAAAGGCCTTTTTATTTCGTCTGCCGATGTATTTAAATCTTCGAAGACGACTCTGTTTATATAAACCTAATTATTTAAAGGGAAATCTTTGATTGCTTTATATGTATTCACTTATATAAACTATATTATATATTAGACTTGCAAGTCTAGTCAAGCTCATATGCGAAGCTTGAGTTTGGACTTATTTTTTAAATAAGCTTTAATTTAGGCTCAAGCTGGGTTTTGTTAAGCTTAGCTTGGTTCAAGATTTTAACAAGCCAACACTTAGTATCTCGCGGTTCAAGGTGTTCCTGTAGCTCTTTGAAGTGGCAACATTAGGGTGTTCACGGTCCGGTTTAGCCGGGTTTTAGGTCAAACCGTAAACCAAACCATTAGTTACGGTTTTTATTATTGAATACCGAAACCGAACCATTAAAATTTATAACCGAACCGATACCGACGATTTGGTTTCACGGATTAAACTTTTATATAATATAATATATATATATAATATATATATATATATATATATATATATATATATATATATATATATATATATATATATATATATGCTAACATAGACACATAGTACTTATCCAAAAAAGGAGACGAGCTAATAGAAAAACAGTTTCTTAGTATCAGTGTAATTTAAACAGGAAGATAAAATGCTTAAGCTAGTATCAAGAAACATAACAAATGCATAAAACAATCTCAAGCGTCTTCAAAACCCATTTCAATTCAGTAACTTTAAAATGGATTTCAACATTTAAACTTGGAGCCTTGGATAGCTAGTTTGCCTGTTTACTTAAAATAAATTAGCCTTAATTCAGTTTTATTTAAGTGTGATATACAATATAATAATATCTAACATAAAATATTTTTGAAAACATGCATAATTAATTCAATGGTCTGGTTCGGTTTTACATGACCGATTTTTGGTGTAAACCATAAACTAAACTGTTCACTACGGTTTAAAAATTTTAAAACCAACCGACCGGAAGCTAATAAAAAACCCGGACCGTGAAATCAAACCGATGACCAGTTTAGACGGTTTCACGGTTTAAATCAAACCGTGAACATCCCTAGGCAACATGTTCTTAAAAACAGAAAAACTATACATATAAGAGTATCTTTATTTGACGAGTTGAAAAAAGTGATTGATATTGGTCCTTAAGACTATAACATGGCTATAAATGGTCCTTACAATATAACATGGTTATAAAATCGATTAAAAAAATGGGGTTTACATCTTTTTATTTTATTATTGTCTCTCTACATTTTATTATGAAATAATAATTTAAATTTCAATCATAGTGTATAAAAAATGTTGAGTTGCAATAACCCATTTCATTTTCTTTCACTTTTAGATCAAGCCTATATCAATCTCATCAATCATACAAAACCAAGCACATAGCATTGATGAAAAAAAAACTTAAGCTATAACATCACATGATCCACGGACAATAAATGATCACATGACTTCATATCTTTAAAAAAAATTGTTGTCTTCATTTTATATTGTTTTTATATAATTTTCTTTTTGAAAGACAGTGTAATAACATCACATGATCAACGAAAAAAATATAAATCACATGACTTCGTATCTTTTGAAAATTTTGTTGTCTTCACTTTATATTGTTTTCATATAATGATAGGTTTTTCTAAACAAAAATAAATAACTCATACTACTTTTGCCCCAATTCAGTTAAAGGGGCTACTTAGGGCTGTCCCAAAGAGGCTGAGGGTTTTGTAGATCATGTACAAGTTATAAAAATAGACCTCAAAAATTAAACATAATTAATTCATTAATTTCTAGTTATATAAAAATAGCCATTAATAGAGGTAAATCGTCATTTTAAGGGTGGATGGGACTTGATCCAACATGAAGCAAGCTACAAGAGACGACTCTAACCACTGTGCCAAATGACATTTTATGTTTACTTCTTGGTTTACATACATATATTATAGTTTTTTAAAAACTTGGGCCTCCTGATATTGTGGGTCTTACACGATAGCCTACCTTGCACATCATCAAGGCTGGCCTGGGCTACGGCTACTAGTTGTATAGTTTTGGCAATACACTACCTCACGCAATACATTAGACAGTAAACCCCTATCCATACTCATATGGACACAAGGAATGTAAATTGCTAGTTTGCATGAAAAAACAAAGAGATGACAAAATATGAGATCTTAGAACTCGAGTGTTGATAAATAAATAAAGCATAATGGACCTCTTAATATAGTGATGTGGTGCTATAAGTTGTGACCCAACAAGACAATGCAACAATCCATGAGCTGTCTTGCCCTGATTCGTATTTAAGACTAACTCAAGTTCATAGTTACCAAGATAAAAGTCACATGATGTTTTCGTTTCCAATAGAAAAGATAGTGAAAATGAACTTCTACCAACTTTGGACTTGATAATTATATGTAATTGTGATTCATATAATCATTGTTTGCCGAATTTGTGTTTCATTGTGTGGGAGCTTTGCAAAGAAAGAAATATTGTACACGCAGAGCTAAGATAAATAAGATATAGATGTTCGAAGTTGTATTTGATAATTATATGTAATTGTGATTCATATAATCATTATGTTCCAATTTTCGTAGCCTTCACTGTTAAAACACATAAAGTTCGAGCATCTATATCATATTCATCTTAGCTCCGGTTTAGACAATATTTGGTTCGTTGCTAACCTCCCTTATAACGAAACACAAATAGAGTAAATAGTGATTGTACCAATAGCAATGACATATAATTATCAAGTCCAAAGTTCGTAAAATTTCATTTTCACCGACTTTTCACGCACTTTTGAAGGCTTGATCTCAATAATTTCTTAATGGAAACGAAAACATCAAGGTTTAAAACCTTTAGTGTCAACACCTTACTATGTGACTTTTATCTTAACAATTTGCGCTAACTTGGGTTAGACTTCTTAAAATATGCGTTAGGGCAAGACGGCTCGTGGATTATTGCATTGTCTTGTTGGATCAAAATATAGTGCACAATATGACGTCATTAGGAGGTCCGCTATACTTTTTTGATCAAAACTAGGAGGTGAGATCCGGTACAAATAAAATTAACATAGTGAGCATACAAATAACTAGAGTAATTACAGTTTTGAACAAAAGTAATTATGTTATAAAAAATAATATAGAGTAATAATAATTACTCTAGTTCAAAGTTTTAGAGTAATAATAATTACTCTAGTGTTAACATAATTATTATAGTTATTCCGTATGAAGAAACCTCTCATTATATGAAAATAAATATAAATGAAGACTACAATTTTTAAAAGATACAAAGTCATGTGATTGTTTATATTTTTTCGTAGATCATTGAAGTCATGTTATCGTTTATATTTTTCCAATTTATGTAGCCTTCATTATTAACACACAACTTCAACCATCTATATCTTATTCATCTTAGCTCTGTGTGAGCAATATTTCGTTCGTTGCGAAGCTCCCACGTAATGAAACACAAATCCGTTAAGAATATACGTGGAATGAGGGGAACTCGCCCCACAATAGAAGGTATGACAAACCTTGGAGTGGTTTATAAAGTGAAACATTTCTTAGTTATTGTTTCAATAGAAAGACACGAGTGGGGACTCTAAAACATACATAACACATATACACTTACAGGTTGATTAAAGCTCAATAATTACAATCACGCAAAAAGTTTTAACTAGCTAATCGTTTTGATAGTATTTTCTTTAGCTAAATATATGTTAAAGCCTTAATTCACAAACCAAAATGTTTTAAATTATACTAAAATAAAATAAAATTCAAAACTAAGTTGTAAGACAATGGATATATTTACTACATTTCCCTTTAATCCTCTAATCAATTAATTCACTTAAACGAAATACATTAGATGAAGTAACTGAGCTTAAACAATTGGCCTGTATAACTTTAGTCTAGGCCCTAACTCGAGACATTGACACAAACGAACAAAACCCGTTAAAAGCATTCCTTTGATCAAGCCTTCAATATAAGGATCTTTTGATCAAGCCTTTGATAAACACACGAGGTTAGGTACGCTAAAATACAAACACCTTGTATGCAGGTGTAACTCCTAACTGTATTCTAATTTCTTGTACAAACTAATGTCCAACAGTTTTCAAAACTTAAATAGTAGACATTCATATCACCGAGATGTTTCCATTTGTGTATTTGATCATGTAAACTTTATCATGGATGTTTTAGAAAACCCATATTAAACAATTTGTGGTGAAAGCAGATCCTAGAACAATCAACAAAGTTCACACATCAAAATAGAAACTGATGACGGGGGTAGCCCATGATGCAGAAACCTTAAGGGTTCCATGCTAAACCTAAATTGTTTAAAGTACATAACATTGTTCAAAGTGATAAGATAGCTACGAATCATTGTTCAAACATCAGAACAGGCTTTGAAGTACTAGCCTCACCACTCTTATCTTTCTTAAACTTCTTCACTTTTGGGTCGCCACCAGCAACAGCTGAACCTTCGAGACTAGCCGCATGAGACCCATCAGTATCTCCGGACAAGGTCTCTTCACTATTACCAGAGCGAGAACGTTTCTTGGATAAAGACTCAAGCACATCAAAACAAATCTTCTCATCAAGCCCAGCTGGTTTTAAACCCTGCAAAACGAAAAGGGGTTTACCAAAACAAGATGAAACTTCACCCACATAGGGGTAAGTAAGCCTCTCCATTGCTTGAACATAATCCAAAAAAAGCTTGGAAGCTTCAAGGTTGAACATAGGCGATTGCTCCAAGGTTTGACCAGACTCGTGGAGTTTGAAGCCAGCAACTAAAACCAGGTGTTTTCCGTAGTTCAGCAACTTCGTGTAAACACCACCCAACACGGAGTTAAATTCGGATGACTGAAGTAGGTAAGTCACAACTTGATGAAACCCATGCTCGATCAGCCATCGGTTATCATTGGTAGCTCGGGTGACCAAAGCCTTCAAACCATCCTTCTCCATAGCGAAAGCTTTCTTCTGAACCTCCAAAGCTTGTCTGTCGGCTTCCAGCTGAACTCTATTAGCTTCCATTCTCTTCTTCAACTCTGCAACCTTAACCTCATGATTATGGAAAAGTCCATCAATCTTCTTCACCCAATCCTCCTCCTCTTGGAAAAACCATCAACATCCTTCTTCATCGCTGCCATGGAAGCCTTCATCCTTTCCTTTTGCTTGGAGAATTCCTCATACTCTTGCATCCCTTTCCGAAAGCGAATGACGCCCTCAGCTAAAAGGGCAGAAAGGTTGCAAGAGCTAAGAATCAACCTTGAAAGCATGGCATCACCCTCCATCTCAGATATGGTATTACGAACTCCATGGGGAGCAAAGTTAGCCAAAACTTCAGAACAAACCTCCGGGTCCTTAAAGTTATCACCAACCTTAACATTCCAGTCAGGAACATAGACCTCGTCTCCACCCAACCCTTGAACAGTGGGTGCCGCAACCTTTTTACCAACTGATTTCTTCTTCTTAGCCACAAGCAAACCTTGCTCTTTCTCCACCTCAACACTTAGACCATGATCCTCAGCATCTTGAACATCATCACTAACATCCACAGGCTCATGTGAAGATGATGGACCAGAAGACTTCAACAAACGTCGATTGGAACGACGGGTAGAAACCTTAGGAGCAATGGACTTAGTGAAACCTTTAACGTTCGGAACACCCACATAACCAGAACCTTCAAACCTATGCTCTGTTCCTCGAACCACAACGTTTTCACCAACAGTAACCGCAACATCCCCAAATCCAACATTGGAAGTATCATCACTCTTCACAAAATCCAAAGCCGACATAACTACAAAAACAAAGAAAACTTGTCGATAAGCATATCATGGAAACAAAACAAATGCAAGATAAGCAAACGCATACCCTTATTATCTCTCATAAGCACGGGATCACGATTAGGCTTATCCCACAACTTGCTAATTCCTAACAAAACGAGAAGATGTTCGGGAAAAGGACGAAGACGTGACAGACACTTCCTAATAGATTTCAAAAATCATCGTTCAAATCCGAATCAGACGATTCTGGCTCATTCAAAACGGCCTCGGATTGTTTCCAAACAAGTTTAAAAGGAACAATAAAATCGGAAACGAAGAAAAAGCGATCCTTCCAGGTACCAAGGGTCGTAACCGTGGAAGAGGTTAGACAAGTGTCAACCTGAGTATGCTCAAAGGTATACTAATCACCATTCTTTGCTAGACGGAAGAAACGGCGAAAAAACAGCAACGACGGATCATATCCTAAAGCCCTACATAAAACTTCAAAATGCAAAACCCTAGCAAGCCCCAACGGGTGAATCTGACCAAAGGATATGGTAATACTCTAACACATTCAATACGAAGATTGAAAAAGGATAACGAATGTTAGAAAACTCTAAGTGGCGACAATAAAGGGCAATCGACCCGTCCGGACAACGATCGATCCAAGTATCGGCCGACGGAGCCACTGGCTTAAACTCTAAACCTATTCCCCAATCGAGGCAAAACGATTCGACTTCCTCGTGGGTTAATAGGGAATAACTCACCGATAAATCCTTACGGGTGTGACATCTGCCCCGATCCGACCCGGCCCAGGTACCCGTTTCTCTGACCCGATCTCTCTCTTTTATGATTTAATATTTATTTATACTTATATTTTACTTTTAATAATAATATATATTTTCCTTCCCGCCTCTTCCTTCTCTCTTTCCGCCTTCTTTTCCCTCTTGTCGCCGTCCCGCCCTTACGCCTTGTTTCCCTCTTTTTCTTCTAACTCTTTGCTTGTCCTTTGTTCCTTCCCGCCTAAGGTTGTCTGCGCAGCTCCACGCGCCAGACCCCTTACAAGGAATCCTGCGTGAAGACCACCTGTTACAGCGATACGCGAGACGAACTCTTCTCGCAGCGCGCTAAGAATTATAATTCTTCTCGCAGCGCGCGAAGAACGGTAGTTCTTCCCGCGACGCGCTAAGGATTTGTAGTTCTTCTCGCAGCGCGCTAAGAATCGTAGTTCATCCATCGACGCGCGAAGAATTATAGTTCTTCCCGCGGCGCGCTAGGAATTGTAGTTCCTCCCGCGGCGCGCTAAGAAATGTGATTCTTCCCGCGGCGCGCTAAGAAATGTGATTCTTCCCGCGGCGCGCCTTAGCCTTCTCGCGCTAAACCCTTGAGTTTTCTTCTGTTTAATCTAGCCGTTTGCTTTTGTGTTGTCTTATCTTTTGTGCTGTTGACCTAATCTGCTTCATGTCTGAAAAGTTACTTTCGGCGCAGCATGCGCACCAACCCCATTGGTTGGCAGAAAAAGTGACTGACATTATCTTTTGAGATCTGCTTTTTCCTTGCTTGACCGGTACCTTTTTCTGATCCGCCCATGCTTTTTACTATTCCCTGTCAGCCTTTTTCTCTTTTTCCCTGCTGCCATATCTTTTGATATCTTTTGCTTTTGGAATCTTTTGCTTTTTGAGATCTTTTTCCCCTTTTCTAGGGATTGTGTTCCCTAGGGTTTCTCTATAAATAATAATAATATTTTCATAAAACTACACACACAAAACACTTAATCTCTCCTGTTCTCTTGCTCCTTGCTCTCTCTGCCTCCGTCTTCCTCCCTGTTCTACCCTGCTTTTCCGGTAATATATGTTATATATAATAATTTACTTATTAATTATGCTAACTTATAATCAAGACTTAAAACAAATCATTCAAACAATAATCTTGTTTATAGGTTAACTTGTGCTTGTTTAAAGTTGGTTCTTGCCTTATCTTACACCGCATCGTTTATCAAGTGAGTAATCTCGTACCTAATCCCTTTTTATTTTTAATGTTTTGGGATGTTCATGTGTTCGTACAAACTTGAGTCTTAAACTTGTTTATGAACTTTAGTCGCGCAGTATCCCATGTGTTGAGGACGTTTACTTGGCTGTTTATTTGTATGTGTGTATCATTAACCGCTTTGTTCGGCCTATTCCGAAGTTTTCATGGATCCATTAGATGAACACGGGAGACCTATCGTTTACGGTTTTCTTTGTTTACACTTGCACAGATGTTTTCTCGTTTTTGTGCTCAATTGGGAGCACGGATTGAACTATGAACTATGAGCTATGATCTATTTAGGCTTGATCACAATCTGATTGCACCCTTGTTAAACACCAGACATACACGTGTTGCGCGCAGATTTATCGTTATCTATTATTATCTATTAAACTTGATTTCTCACCAACACGCAAGTGTTTGACGTTTATTTTAACACATGTTCAGGTTTGCAGTAGCTGTTTTGAAGCTTGTGGACACGTAGGAAGTTTTCTTTATTTTGGACCTAGATTAAAATGTATCAAGACAAGTTATTGTTGTTCGAATATTTTCCTTATAATATATTGATTTATGTTGATTTATGTTATCTTATGTCTACTTTGCGCGTGCGCGAATGAATGAATGAATGTATTTATTAAATATTGACACCCAATAGTGTCACGAGTAATGAAACAATATGTGGCGCCCCGATGTATAATCCGCCTTTGGTCGGGGTGTTACAGATTGGTATCAGAGCTCGTTGACTTTAGGATAGGTGGTTAGACGTAACGGCCTAGAATACCTAAGAGTCCCTTCTCGCGCATGAGAGAAATCTCATGTTTGCGCGCTTATTGTTAATTACTCGTTGTTTATAAATATGCTCGCGCTTGCGCAGTATATGACTTTATGTTTTATTCCGCGATATTTCGATTTTTATTGATTTTACTTACATATTCGTTTGTGGGATTTGAAAATCCGAAAAGTCATGGTGATACATGAATAGTTGATTTTCAATTTCCGTTTACGATTATGTTCTGAGGTTGGAGACTTGAATTGTCATGGTGATACATGAATTGTCAACCTCCAATACTCATTTTCTTGTATGTTTTATATTGAAGATTGAAAAGTCATGGTGATACATGAATCGTCAATCTCCAATACTCGTTTGCTCGTATATTTTAAATTGGGAATTCGGAAAGTCATGGTGATACATGAATTGTCGATTTCTGATTCGAATTTGTTACCTTTATTAAGTCTGCATTTAGGGTCATTTATTTTACTTTAACTTTTGACAGTAACTGACTCCGTGAAACCAAGCTTTTCGAGGTTATACTTTGCGCTAAAACCAAGATATTAACTAAAATTAAAATTTTTATAGAATGCCTCCGCTATCTCGCCGTCATCTGAGGAAAGAAGCCTCGCGCAGACGCTCGCAGCAACGTTCCCAGGAAATGGCCGCCGCAATAGCCCAAGCTTTGAGCCAAAACAATACCAACACCTCTGGTTACAACATTAAATCCTTTAACGCGGGTAACCCTCCAAAGTTCACAGGTCTTGAAGGAGCCACTGTGATGCTCCAGTGGCTTGAGAAAATAGAAAACACTTTCCTCCATACCCAATGCCCCTCAGACAGACGGACCCTGTATGCTTCCAGTGTCCTGGAATCTAGAGCGCTTACATGGTGGAATGGAGTAGCTCATGCGCGTGGCGCAGAAGCTGCTTCCAGCATGCTTTGGGAGGAATTTAAGGAAATTCTGACGCGAGAATTCTGCCCTCCCAATGAAGTTAAGAGCTTGGAGGAAGAATTCTGGAACTTGAAGCAATACAGCGGTGAAGCGCGCGAGTACGCGACGCGCTTCCATGAACTAAGCCTGCTTGTCCCTCACCTTGTTACCCCTTCCCGCCGAGCCATAGAGAAATTCCTTGGGGGTCTCCCCATGGAAATTCAAGATTCTGTATGGGCCAGAAACCCAGTAACCCTCTCTGACGCCATCGAGTTGGCCGCTGTGCTCAGCGACAACCATGTCAGAGCAGGAACCCTGTTCCTGCGGGGAACTGAGAAGACCAAACCCACCAAAACTGCCCTTGAACCAACAGAAACCAAACCAGAACCCTCAAACCGTAACAACCTCAAGCGCAGGCGCAAGGCCTATGCGCTTACCAACCCGCCCATAGTCCAGCAACCCATCTACCAACCTCCAGTTTATGCGCCTAACCCACTGTCAGCCTACCCAACACCTCCTGTAGCCCACAACTATGCCTTAACCAATCCAGCACTCCCTGCCCCGCCAACTAAGAAACCTTACACAGGAAATCAACCCTTTTGCCCAACCTGTAGACTTCACCACCCAACCCAAACCCCGTGTCGACAATGTAACCGATGTGGCCGCATTGGTCACTCTGCTGAATACTGTAGAGTTCCTCTCGCCAATCCAATTGCGCCAACACCACCAGTCTACCCGCAGAACCCACAACCAACCTACCAAAATCCACGACCCAGGTCGTGCTATAACTGCGGTGATCCCAGTCATTTCCGGAACGCGTGCCCAAGGCTACAAGTTCAGATTACACAAGCGAATCCGGTGAACCAGATTTCGAACCAAGTGACGCGCGGACGAGCTTTTAACATAACCGCGCACCAAGCGCAAGCGAATAATGACGTAGTTAATGGTACATTTTTGCTTAACGGATTTTATGCTTCTGTACTTTTTGATACTGGCGCCGATCGAAGTTTTATCTCTAGCGCCTTCGAGCAGAAGCTTGCGCGACCGCGCGATAACTTAAAAGAAGATTTTTCAGTTGAATTGGCTAATGGCGAAACTGTTTTAATTAACTCTGTGATTAAAAATTGCACACTTAACCTTAACGAAAACGATTTTCTGATCGACCTCATCCCCATGCCTCTTGGGAGCTTTGATGTTATTATTGGTATGGACTGGCTTACGCATAATCGCGCCGAAGTTATTTGCGCCAAGAAGATGATTCGCATACCTCGAGAAAATGGTGATCTTCATATCTACGGCGAAAAACCCTCCCGCGGTCTTAAACTTATGTCCTGCGCCGAAGCCCAAAGACTCATGAGGAAAAGGTGTATTGCATTTCTAGCCCATGTGGTTAAACCTGCTGAAGAGAAGAAGCTTCGCGATATCCCTGTTGTGCGTGATTTTCCTGAAGTTTTTCCTGATGATCTTCCTGGTATCCCTCCCGCTCGTGAAGTCGAGTTCCGTATTGATCTTGTCCCTGGTGCTTCCCCCGTAGCTAAATCTCCTTACCGTCTTGCGCCCGCTGAGATGCAAGAATTGGCAAGCCAACTTCAAGAGTTGACTGCTAAAGGATTCATTCGCCCTAGCTCTTCGCCCTGGGGTGCTCCGGTGTTGTTCGTTAAAAAGAAAGATGGATCGTTCCGCATGTGTATTGATTACCGCGAGTTGAACAAACTCACCATTAAAAACCGGTATCCTTTACCGCGTATTGACGACCTCTTTGATCAACTCCAAGGTGCCTCTTGTTTCTCGAAGATCGATCTCCGCTCTGGCTATCACCAGTTGCGCATCCGCGATGAACATGTTCCGAAGACTGCTTTTCGAACTCGTTATGGCCATTTTGAATTCTTGGTCATGTCCTTCGGTCTAACCAACGCACCCGCCGTTTTCATGGATCTAATGAATCGGGTGTGTAGGCCCTTCCTGGATAAATTCGTGATCGTGTTTATCGATGATGTTCTGGTGTATTCTAAGACCAAGGCCGAGCATGAGCAACATCTCCGATTGGTGTTGCAAAAGCTTAGAGCCGAGCAGCTCTTTGCCAAGCTTTCCAAGTGTGAATTCTGGTCTGATGAAGTACAGTTTCTTGGTCATGTTGTGAACAAGATGGGTATTCATGTCGACCCATCCAAAATTGAAGCAATCAAGAACTGGATTACGCCATCTACTCCTACCGAGATCCGTTCCTTTCTGGGCTTAGCTGGTTATTACCGGCGCTTCATTTCGAACTTCTCGAAAATCGCTTTGCCTTTAACAGCTCTAACGCACAAAGGTAAACCGTATATTTGGGGCTCGAAGCAAGAAGAAGCCTTTCTAAAGCTCAAGCGTTTGTTGTGTGAAGCTCCTGTCCTTGCGTTACCTGAGGGTAATGAAGATTTTGTCGTGTACTGCGATGCCTCCAACCAAGGTCTCGGTTGTGTTCTTATGCAACGAGGCAAGGTTATCGCTTACGCATCAAGGCAACTTAAGGTTCATGAAAAGAATTATACAACTCACGATCTCGAACTTGGTGCAGTTGTTTTTGCCTTGAAAATCTGGAGACACTACCTTTATGGTACTAAGTGTATCCTCTACACTGACCATAAAAGCCTTCAGCATATCTTTGATCAGAAGGAACTTAACATGAGGCAACGCCGATGGAACGAACTCATCAGCGATTACGATTGTGAGATCCGGTATCATCCTGGTAAGGCTAATGTGGTAGCCGATGCGCTCAGCCGAAAACCCTGCCAGCTTAACTGTATCTTGCCGCGCACGCATCTTCACTTTGCGCCGATTCAAAGCAACCTTGAATCGCGTATTCGTGACGCGCAGCGCGCATCCATCAGTAATGGTAACCTTCGCGCCGAGTTAGCGTGTGGCGCGGAAGCGCATTTTGTGCCCAATCTGAGTGGAATTCTCTGTTATCTTAATCGCATCTGGATTCCCTTTGATGAGAATCTTCGCGCTGATATCCTGAGTGAAGCGCACAAATCTCGATATTCTATTCATCCCGGCGCTGATAAGATGTACAAGGATTTGCGCATAACTTATTGGTGGCCCGGTATGAAGAAGGATATTGCTGTGTTCGTAGCTAGATGCCTGACTTGTTCTAAAGTAAAAGCTGAACACCAACGCCCATCTGGTTTGCTCGAACAATCAGAAATTCCTACGTGGAAATGGGAATGTGTAGCGATGGACTTTATTAACAAGTTACCTTTGACAGCAAGCAAACATGATAGCATTTGGGTAATAGTGGATCGTTTGACTAAGTCTGCTCACTTTCTGCCCATTCGTGAAAACTACCGTGTTGAGCAGCTCGCGCAGCTTTATGTCAAAGAGATTGTCTGCCGCCATGGTACTCCTTTGAGCATCATATCCGATCGCGATGGCCGTTTTATATCTCGCTTTTGGAAATCTCTCCAATCTGCGCTAGGAACTCGCTTGGACATGAGTACGGCATATCATCCTCAGACTGACGGTCAGTCTGAGCGAACTATTCAAACTCTTGAGGATATGCTCCGATCTTGTGTTCTTGATTTTGGAGGTAATTGGGATTCGCACCTGCCTTTGATCGAGTTCTCTTATAATAACAGCTATCATTCCAGTATCGGTATGGCCCCATTTGAAGCACTTTACGGTCGTAAATGCCGCTCCCCGATTTGTTGGAGCGAAGTGGGTGAAGCTCAAATCACAGGACCCGAACTTGTTCAAGAGACAACCGATAAAATCGCCAAGATCCGTGATCATCTGCTGACTGCCAGAAGCCGACAGAAGAGTTACGCAGATCGTAGGCGGAAGCCTCTCGAATTTCAAGTTGGTGATCTTGTTCTCCTCAAAGTGTCGCCCTGGAAGGGTGTTGTCCGCTTTGGGAAGAAAGGTAAGCTTGCTCCTCGTTATGTTGGTCCATTCAAGATTCTCGCGCGTGTGGGAAAAGTTGCCTACAGACTTGACCTGCCGCCCGCGCTCAGTAATGTGCATCCAACGTTCCATGTATCCAATCTCAAGAAGTGTTTAGCTGACGAGAACCTTCACATTCCACTTGATGAAGTTCAAGTTGATGAATCTATGCATTTCGTTGAGAAGCCTGTTGAGATTATGGATCGCGAGGTTAAGCAAACCAAGCGCAGTCGCATCCCTATCGTGAAAGTTCGCTGGGAGTCCAAGCGCGGAGCCGAGTTTACATGGGAAAGGGAAGATCAAATGAAGATCAAGTACCCGCACGTGTTCTCTACGCAACCTACTTCGAGATAAATTTCGGGACGAAATTTCTTAAAGTAGGGGAGACTGTGACATCTGCCCCGATCCGACCCGACCCAGGTACCCGTTTCTCTGACCCGATCTCTCTCTTTTATGATTTAATATTTATTTATACTTATATTTTACTTTTAATAATAATATATATTTTCCTTCCCGCCTCTTCCTTCTCTCTTTCCGCCTTCTTTTCCCTCTTGTCGCCGTCCCGCCCTTACGCCTTGTTTCCCTCTTTTTCTTCTAACTCTTTGCTTGTCCTTTGTTCCTTCCCGCCTAAGGTTGTCTGCGCAGCTCCACGCGCCAGACCCCTTACAAGGAATCCTGCGTGAAGACCACCTGTTACAGCGATACGCGAGACGAACTCTTCTCGCAGCGCGCTAAGAATTATAATTCTTCTCGCAGCGCGCGAAGAACGGTAGTTCTTCCCGCGACGCGCTAAGGATTTGTAGTTCTTCTCGCAGCGCGCTAAGAATCGTAGTTCATCCCTCGACGCGCGAAGAATTATAGTTCTTCCCGCGGCGCGCTAGGAATTGTAGTTCCTCCCGCGGCGCGCTAAGAAATGTGATTCTTCCCGCGGCGCGCCTTAGCCTTCTCGCGCTAAACCCTTGAGTTTTCTTCTGTTTAATCTAGCCGTTTGCTTTTGTGTTGTCTTATCTTTTGTGCTGTTGACCTAATCTGCTTCATGTCTGAAAAGTTACTTTCGGCGCAGCATGCGCACCAACCCCATTGGTTGGCAGAAAAAGTGACTGACATTATCTTTTGAGATCCGCTTTTTCCTTGCTTGACCGGTACCTTTTTCTGATCCGCCCATGCTTTTTACTATTCCCTGTCAGCCTTTTTCTCTTTTTCCCTGCTGCCATATCTTTTGATATCTTTTGCTTTTGGAATCTTTTGCTTTTTGAGATCTTTTTCCCCTTTTCTAGGGATTGTGTTCCCTAGGGTTTCTCTATAAATAATAATAATATTTTCATAACACTACACACACAAAACACTTAATCTCTCCTGTTCTCTTGCTCCTTGCTCTCTCTGCCGCCTCCTCTCTGCCTCCGTCTTCCTCCCTGTTCTACCCTGCTTTTCCGGTAATATATATTATATATAATAATTTACTTATTAATTATGCTAACTTATAATCAAGACTTAAAACAAATCATTAAAACAATAATCTTGTTTATAGGTTAACTTGTGCTTGTTTAAAGTTGGTTCTTGCTTTATCTTACACCGCATCGTTTATCAAGTGAGTAATCTCGTACCTAATCCCTTTTTATTTTTA